>NC_134354.1:195829735-196027235 GCF_048569485.1 Anomaloglossus baeobatrachus | reverse complement strand
TTTTATAAAATGTGCCATACGGCCTCACATATGAATAGTAGAACTGCTCTCAGCAGCACTCACCTGGTCTATTTCAATCCCGTACCCATGACTGAGTCATGGCTGTGGGCGGGACAGGTCCAAGCAAATGCTGCATGAAGTAAATAGCCTGTGGACAAAGCCTGATGACTTAATGTGAACAGTCACCAACCGCCAAAATCTAGACAGATGGAATACATCCCAAATTGGGGTGCAAAGCAAGGTGGAGGTCAACCACCGACCAATTCAATGAAGAAAAAACAAAAAGCAGCACCAAATGTGCACTACAGCACTAAACATTCCAAACTGTACTTATTTTAAAAAATTTTTGAGATTTTTGGCAAAAAATTGCAATTTCTTGAGCTGCTTCGCCACGTCACGGCAAATCTCATTTGAAGCAGTCCTACACTAAAATATTTTTATAAAATGTGCCATACGGCCTCACATATGAATAGTAGAACTGCTCTCAGCAGCACTCACCTGGTCTATTTCAATCCCGTACCCATGACTGAGTCATGGCTGTGGGCGGGACAGGTCCAAGCAAATGCTGCATGAAGTAAATAGCCTGTGGACAAAGCCTGATGACTTAATGTGAACAGTCACCAACCGCCAAAATCTAGACAGATGGAATACATCCCAAATTGGGGTGCAAAGCAAGGTGGAGGTCAACCACCGACCAATTCAATGAAGAAAAAACAAAAAGCAGCACCAAATGTGCACTACAGCACTAAACATTCCAAACTGTACTTATTTTAAAAATTTTTGAGATTTTTGGCAAAAAATTGCAATTTCTTGAGCTGCTTCGCCACGTCACGGCAAATCTCATTTGAAGCAGTCCTACACTAAAATATTTTTATAAAATGTGCCATACGGCCTCACATATGAATAGTAGAACTGCTCTCAGCAGCACTCACCTGGTCTATTTCAATCCCGTACCCATGACTGAGTCATGGCTGTGGGCGGGACAGGTCCAAGCAAATGCTGCATGAAGTAAATAGCCTGTGGACAAAGCCTGATGACTTAATGTGAACAGTCACCAACCGCCAAAATCTAGACAGATGGAATACATCCCAAATTGGGGTGCAAAGCAAGGTGGAGGTCAACCACCGACCAATTCGATGAAGAAAAAACAAAAAGCAGCACCAAATGTGCACTACAGCACTAAACATTCCAAACTGTACTTATTTTAAAAATTTTTGAGATTTTTGGCAAAAAATTGCAATTTCTTGAGCTGCTTCGCCACGTCACGGCAAATCTCATTTGAAGCAGTCCTACACTAAAATATTTTTATAAAATGTGCCATACGGCCTCACATATGAATAGTAGAACTGCTCTCAGCAGCACTCACCTGGTCTATTTCAATCCCGTACCCATGACTGAGTCATGGCTGTGGGCGGGACAGGTCCAAGCAAATGCTGCATGAAGTAAATAGCCTGTGGACAAAGCCTGATGACTTAATGTGAACAGTCACCAACCGCCAAAATCTAGACAGATGGAATACATCCCAAATTGGGGTGCAAAGCAAGGTGGAGGTCAACCACCGACCAATTCAATGAAGAAAAAACAAAAAGCAGCACCAAATGTGCACTACAGCACTAAACATTCCAAACTGTACTTATTTTAAAAATTTTTGAGATTTTTGGCAAAAAATTGCAATTTCTTGAGCTGCTTCGCCACGTCACGGCAAATCTCATTTGAAGCAGTCCTACACTAAAATATTTTTATAAAATGTGCCATACGGCCTCACATATGAATAGTAGAACTGCTCTCAGCAGCACTCACCTGGTCTATTTCAATCCCGTACCCATGACTGAGTCATGGCTGTGGGCGGGACAGGTCCAAGCAAATGCTGCATGAAGTAAATAGCCTGTGGACAAAGCCTGATGACTTAATGTGAACAGTCACCAACCGCCAAAATCTAGACAGATGGAATACATCCCAAATTGGGGTGCAAAGCAAGGTGGAGGTCAACCACCGACCAATTCAATGAAGAAAAAACAAAAAGCAGCACCAAATGTGCACTACAGCACTAAACATTCCAAACTGTACTTATTTTAAAAATTTTTGAGATTTTTGGCAAAAAATTGCAATTTCTTGAGCTGCTTCGCCACGTCACGGCAAATCTCATTTGAAGCAGTCCTACACTAAAATATTTTTATAAAATGTGCCATACGGCCTCACATATGAATAGTAGAACTGCTCTCAGCAGCACTCACCTGGTCTATTTCAATCCCGTACCCATGACTGAGTCATGGCTGTGGGCGGGACAGGTCCAAGCAAATGCTGCATGAAGTAAATAGCCTGTGGACAAAGCCTGATGACTTAATGTGAACAGTCACCAACCGCCAAAATCTAGACAGATGGAATACATCCCAAATTGGGGTGCAAAGCAAGGTGGAGGTCAACCACCGACCAATTCAATGAAGAAAAAACAAAAAGCAGCACCAAATGTGCACTACAGCACTAAACATTCCAAACTGTACTTATTTTAAAAATTTTTGAGATTTTTGGCAAAAAATTGCAATTTCTTGAGCTGCTTCGCCACGTCACGGCAAATCTCATTTGAAGCAGTCCTACACTAAAATATTTTTATAAAATGTGCCATACGGCCTCACATATGAATAGTAGAACTGCTCTCAGCAGCACTCACCTGGTCTATTTCAATCCCGTACCCATGACTGAGTCATGGCTGTGGGCGGGACAGGTCCAAGCAAATGCTGCATGAAGTAAATAGCCTGTGGACAAAGCCTGATGACTTAATGTGAACAGTCACCAACCGCCAAAATCTAGACAGATGGAATACATCCCAAATTGGGGTGCAAAGCAAGGTGGAGGTCAACCACCGACCAATTCAATGAAGAAAAAACAAAAAGCAGCACCAAATGTGCACTACAGCACTAAACATTCCAAACTGTACTTATTTTAAAAAATTTTTGAGATTTTTGGCAAAAAATTGCAATTTCTTGAGCTGCTTCGCCACGTCACGGCAAATCTCATTTGAAGCAGTCCTACACTAAAATATTTTTATAAAATGTGCCATACGGCCTCACATATGAATAGTAGAACTGCTCTCAGCAGCACTCACCTGGTCTATTTCAATCCCGTACCCATGACTGAGTCATGGCTGTGGGCGGGACAGGTCCAAGCAAATGCTGCATGAAGTAAATAGCCTGTGGACAAAGCCTGATGACTTAATGTGAACAGTCACCAACCGCCAAAATCTAGACAGATGGAATACATCCCAAATTGGGGTGCAAAGCAAGGTGGAGGTCAACCACCGACCAATTCAATGAAGAAAAAACAAAAAGCAGCACCAAATGTGCACTACAGCACTAAACAGTCCAAACTGTACTTATTTTAAAAATTTTTGAGATTTTTGGCAAAAAATTGCAATTTCTTGAGCTGCTTCGCCACGTCACGGCAAATCTCATTTGAAGCAGTCCTACACTAAAATATTTTTATAAAATGTGCCATACGGCCTCACATATGAATAGTAGAACTGCTCTCAGCAGCACTCACCTGGTCTATTTCAATCCCGTACCCATGACTGAGTCATGGCTGTGGGCGGGACAGGTCCAAGCAAATGCTGCATGAAGTAAATAGCCTGTGGACAAAGCCTGATGACTTAATGTGAACAGTCACCAACCGCCAAAATCTAGACAGATGGAATACATCCCAAATTGGGGTGCAAAGCAAGGTGGAGGTCAACCACCGACCAATTCGATGAAGAAAAAACAAAAAGCAGCACCAAATGTGCACTACAGCACTAAACATTCCAAACTGTACTTATTTTAAAAATTTTTGAGATTTTTGGCAAAAAATTGCAATTTCTTGAGCTGCTTCGCCACGTCACGGCAAATCTCATTTGAAGCAGTCCTACACTAAAATATTTTTATAAAATGTGCCATACGGCCTCACATATGAATAGTAGAACTGCTCTCAGCAGCACTCACCTGGTCTATTTCAATCCCGTACCCATGACTGAGTCATGGCTGTGGGCGGGACAGGTCCAAGCAAATGCTGCATGAAGTAAATAGCCTGTGGACAAAGCCTGATGACTTAATGTGAACAGTCACCAACCGCCAAAATCTAGACAGATGGAATACATCCCAAATTGGGGTGCAAAGCAAGGTGGAGGTCAACCACCGACCAATTCAATGAAGAAAAAACAAAAAGCAGCACCAAATGTGCACTACAGCACTAAACATTCCAAACTGTACTTATTTTAAAAATTTTTGAGATTTTTGGCAAAAAATTGCAATTTCTTGAGCTGCTTCGCCACGTCACGGCAAATCTCATTTGAAGCAGTCCTACACTAAAATATTTTTATAAAATGTGCCATACGGCCTCACATATGAATAGTAGAACTGCTCTCAGCAGCACTCACCTGGTCTATTTCAATCCCGTACCCATGACTGAGTCATGGCTGTGGGCGGGACAGGTCCAAGCAAATGCTGCATGAAGTAAATAGCCTGTGGACAAAGCCTGATGACTTAATGTGAACAGTCACCAACCGCCAAAATCTAGACAGATGGAATACATCCCAAATTGGGGTGCAAAGCAAGGTGGAGGTCAACCACCGACCAATTCAATGAAGAAAAAACAAAAAGCAGCACCAAATGTGCACTACAGCACTAAACATTCCAAACTGTACTTATTTTAAAAATTTTTGAGATTTTTGGCAAAAAATTGCAATTTCTTGAGCTGCTTCGCCACGTCACGGCAAATCTCATTTGAAGCAGTCCTACACTAAAATATTTTTATAAAATGTGCCATACGGCCTCACATATGAATAGTAGAACTGCTCTCAGCAGCACTCACCTGGTCTATTTCAATCCCGTACCCATGACTGAGTCATGGCTGTGGGCGGGACAGGTCCAAGCAAATGCTGCATGAAGTAAATAGCCTGTGGACAAAGCCTGATGACTTAATGTGAACAGTCACCAACCGCCAAAATCTAGACAGATGGAATACATCCCAAATTGGGGTGCAAAGCAAGGTGGAGGTCAACCACCGACCAATTCAATGAAGAAAAAACAAAAAGCAGCACCAAATGTGCACTACAGCACTAAACATTCCAAACTGTACTTATTTTAAAAATTTTTGAGATTTTTGGCAAAAAATTGCAATTTCTTGAGCTGCTTCGCCACGTCACGGCAAATCTCATTTGAAGCAGTCCTACACTAAAATATTTTTATAAAATGTGCCATACGGCCTCACATATGAATAGTAGAACTGCTCTCAGCAGCACTCACCTGGTCTATTTCAATCCCGTACCCATGACTGAGTCATGGCTGTGGGCGGGACAGGTCCAAGCAAATGCTGCATGAAGTAAATAGCCTGTGGACAAAGCCTGATGACTTAATGTGAACAGTCACCAACCGCCAAAATCTAGACAGATGGAATACATCCCAAATTGGGGTGCAAAGCAAGGTGGAGGTCAACCACCGACCAATTCAATGAAGAAAAAACAAAAAGCAGCACCAAATGTGCACTACAGCACTAAACATTCCAAACTGTACTTATTTTAAAAATTTTTGAGATTTTTGGCAAAAAATTGCAATTTCTTGAGCTGCTTCGCCACGTCACGGCAAATCTCATTTGAAGCAGTCCTACACTAAAATATTTTTATAAAATGTGCCATACGGCCTCACATATGAATAGTAGAACTGCTCTCAGCAGCACTCACCTGGTCTATTTCAATCCCGTACCCATGACTGAGTCATGGCTGTGGGCGGGACAGGTCCAAGCAAATGCTGCATGAAGTAAATAGCCTGTGGACAAAGCCTGATGACTTAATGTGAACAGTCACCAACCGCCAAAATCTAGACAGATGGAATACATCCCAAATTGGGGTGCAAAGCAAGGTGGAGGTCAACCACCGACCAATTCAATGAAGAAAAAACAAAAAGCAGCACCAAATGTGCACTACAGCACTAAACATTCCAAACTGTACTTATTTTAAAAATTTTTGAGATTTTTGGCAAAAAATTGCAATTTCTTGAGCTGCTTCGCCACGTCACGGCAAATCTCATTTGAAGCAGTCCTACACTAAAATATTTTTATAAAATGTGCCATACGGCCTCACATATGAATAGTAGAACTGCTCTCAGCAGCACTCACCTGGTCTATTTCAATCCCGTACCCATGACTGAGTCATGGCTGTGGGCGGGACAGGTCCAAGCAAATGCTGCATGAAGTAAATAGCCTGTGGACAAAGCCTGATGACTTAATGTGAACAGTCACCAACCGCCAAAATCTAGACAGATGGAATACATCCCAAATTGGGGTGCAAAGCAAGGTGGAGGTCAACCACCGACCAATTCAATGAAGAAAAAACAAAAAGCAGCACCAAATGTGCACTACAGCACTAAACATTCCAAACTGTACTTATTTTAAAAAATTTTTTTTTTTTCTGGTATAATGTCTCATCCTGATTTTGTCTCCTTTTTGGTATGTATGCCCTCCTTCATGTATACATCCCCTTCCAGGGCCTCTCCTATTATATTTGTCTGCAACAAAAAGAAAAAAAAACAAACATGTTACTCACCCCGGCTCCCACGTTGCCCAGTGTCCTCTCTGAGCCGCCATGCATATAGGCTGGATGTGCAGAATCTGACATGCATCTAGCTAAAGCAAGGCAGGGGCTGGGGACTGCAGGCCCCCCACCAACCCTGGCGATCTTCAGCTCTTGCAGCGCCTATCTGTCCCTGCCGGATGCCTTGTCCTCGCCACCTCCACATTGCCTGCAGTACTGTGATGAGGTGCAGAGTGATGACCTCATCATGCTGGGCTGCGGGATGATGCACAGCCTCCCTGCTCTGCTCCACTTGCCTTGCTTCCGGCCACATGGCTAATTTGCATGCAATGCCCTAGAGGACTTCGCATGCACCGTAGTCATATGTAGTGGCTGAAGTGACACTGCTGGCCCCCCTGCTATAGCTGTGACTGGGGCTCGGTGAAGAGGGGGTGCCCGGCTGGAGCTTCATAAAGTGAAGTAGTTATCCCAGGTATGGCTGGGCCCCCCCTTTTCACCGGGCCTGGTACACCAGTCACGATTGTAATGTCCTGATGGCGGACCTGCTTTGCATCGCTATAGTGTAGAAATATTGTCCTGCAGCCCAGTTTCCGAAGGGAGGGGATCATGCTCTGCTTAAGTATATCACAGTACTTGTTGGCATTCATGATTCCCTCAATGAACTGATGCTCCCCACAGCCGACAGCACTCATGCAGCCCCAAACTATGACACTCCCACCACCATGCTTGACTGTAAGCAAGACACACTTGTCTTTGTACTCTTCACCTGGTTGCCTCCACGCACACTTGACACCAAGTAAACCAAAGAAATGTATCTTTTTCTTATCAGACCACAGGACATGGTTTTAGTGATCCATGTCCTTAGTCTGCTTATCATAAGAAAACTTTCTTCTCCAACATCTTTAGAAGAGGCTTCCTTCTGGGACATATGTCTGTATGATAAGAGTTGATCCCCTACCCCTTTAACCTCTGCAGCAATACTGGCAGCACTGATATCTATTTTGAAAAAATAACCTTTGGATATGATGCTGAACACATGCACTCAACTCCTTTGGTTGACTATGGTGCGTTCTGTTCTCATTGGAAGTATATACAGCATGAGCCCACATAGCCCATATATAAAGCATGAGCCCCAACAAAACCTCCTATATACAGCAAAAGCCCCCACATAGTCTCCTATACACACCATGAGCCCCCACATAGCACCTACATAGAGCATGAGCCCCCATATAGCCTCCTACATACAGCATGAGCTCTCACATAGCCCCTATTTACAGAATGAGCCCCCACATAGCCTTCTATATACAACAGAGCTCCCAAATAGTCTCCTATATAAAGCATTAGCCCCCAAATAGCCTCCTATACACACCATGAGCCCCCACATAGCACCTATATAGAGCATGTGCCCCATATAGCCTTTTATATACAGCATGAGCTCTCACATAGCCCCTATATAAAGCATGAGCTCCCACATAGCATCTATATACAGCATGAGACCCCACTTAGCCTCCTATATATATCATGAGCCCCCATATAGTCTCCTATATACAGCAGGTGCCTCCACACATCCCATACACATATGAAAAAAATAAACAAAAAACAACCACATACTCCCGTCGACTCCATTCCCCTGTGACTTCTCTTCTTCTTGATGCCAGCACATACATTTTTGCGCCAGCGTCGGCGCTAGCTGATGACATCATTACGCAGGTGACAGGGAGCTGCACTGCCATACTGTAACACTCTGGACAGAAATGTTACAGCTAAACATGCAGCACATTTATCACACATGCAGTATTTTGGTAAATTCGGTGCAAATAACAACAATGCAGGACCAAGCACAGCTGACTTGAAAAATATATTTTCTGATAATTTCCCCCAATAAAGATAAGAATAAAAATAGAATATGCCCCCAATCCCACTGTTACCAAAGCACAGATTAGTTAAAAGAAATAAATCTGTATAAATGCCACTAAGTGATTATGAGCAAGTTTTCGAATATCTAGGTTAAATGTTTTTTTTGCTTAACAAGGGTTTGTGTTCACTAAGCAATAGATTTACAGCCTAATAACACACACATCAATAGACTGAAGATGTATCCCAGAGCTGATGGCTGAAGACAACTGTTTAGCTTGATATGCCTGTTTGATTCCATTTAAGGAGAAATTAGAGGCCCTCTGGGTTTTCCTCGTTAACACACTTAAATCCTAAACAAGATGGCTTTGATAACCTGACATTTTTTGGTGGAGTAAAAGAAAGGCCTGGGAGTGTTTGTCACTCACTTTCATTAATGTTTTACAGCGGGAGAATTTTCCATCTAAAGGTTTGTAAATGCCATAAACGCAGTTTAATAAGTTAACATAAACGTCACCTTTTTAAAGCAAAGGACAGAGGATGATTCCGAGTCCCTGAGAGTATGAAAAGTGAATTAAAGTAGATCGTCCACAGATAGGAGCACATAGAAGCAATTATGTAGAATTTAGAAATCAATTTACGCCACGCTTTGTTGTGGCATTTCAGCGACAACGTTGGCGAGGCTCAGCTATGGGTAAAAGAAGATTGGAAAAAAAATCTCATCACTAAATGCAAGTTTTCTAAATTATTTCCCAAAAGAGAATTTCCATTAAGGTTTAAATAGATGTAATTTCCTTCATATAGCAGGACAGCTTAAGATACTGGCAGCATGCATAATAATAAATCCAGGACACAAATTAAAGATTCTGAAGCCAATGAACATAACCTTGTAGCCTTTCATATGACCTTCATATAACGGTGAAATAAGTTTTATTCAGCCATCAAGGTTGCACTATATTACTGTCAGTTACAAAGCCAAGCAAGATGTATAAAGGGGTTTTCCACTTCATTTTAAAAAGGCTATCCACTACCTTTACATTGATGGGCTGTCTTTCGAATAGGTCATCAATGTCTGATCAGCCAGGAACTGACACCCCCCACTGTTGCCGATGGTGGCAGCAGGTAGCCAAAAATGCTCAGTTCTGGAGCTGCCCCGTTTTCTGGTAGCGGCCCCAGCCGAATACTGCACATCTGCCTCTTATTGATTTCAATTGGAGGTGGATGTGCTATCAGTTGACGGGGCAGCTTCGGTTGCCTGATACTGGCGCCGATAACGAGAACAGTGTGGGTGCCGGGTATTGGACCCCTGCAGATCAGACATTAATGACCTATTCTAAGGATAGGCCATCAATGTAATATTAGTGGACAAACTCTTTCACTAAAGCCCATTTGATCCAGAGGGTCCTTGAGATGCATAGTGCCTAAAAGTCACCTCTGCTGACTCTATAACTGCAAAGTTACAAACCTTTTCTGGCATTAATCTAGGACAATAACGGTACGCCAGAAGCTTCATCGCAAGGGGGACCAACTCTTAATTCATACAGCTTTAGAATGGGATGTCAGAAAAGCTTCTCAAGTTGTAATGTGTAGGTGTACTTTGTTCTAGAAATTCTGGGAGACTTAAAAAAAGAGGATACATCTCAGACTCCAGTAACACTTAAGAAATCTCTGAGGCCCAGAAAAAACATGGAAATTAGCAATACTAGAAGCTATGAATTGATTCAAAGAGCAGAACCCAAGGTACTGAAGGGTGAATAATGAGAGTAGAGATGGTGATGAATAGCTGTAGATGGCCATGTCCTTTTAAAGAAGGTCTTGGACGGAAAAACGGGTATCACGTCGTGCTTATCACCAATTCAAGCTGAAATAGTTAAATACAAGTCTTTATTGTATTAGCTAGGTACAGGTCAACGAGTTTCAGTGGTTGCAGCCCCCTTCCTCAGAATAATATAGCAGTGACAAGGATAATATGATATCTAGAGAGACAAGCTAATATATACCCATCACACATCACAGGACCTCCCTCTAAAGGCCCCGTCACACTAAGCAACATCGCTAGCAACATCGCTGCTGATGGACAACTTTTGTGACGTAGCAGCGATGTTGCTAGTGATGTTGCTGTGTGTGACATCCAGCAACAATCTGGCCCCTGCTGTGAGGTCGTTGGTTGTTGCTGAATGTCCTGGGCCATTTTTCAGTTGTTGCTCTCCCGCTGTGCAGCACAGATCACTGTGTGTGACAGTGAGACAGCAACAACTGAATGTGCAGGGAGCAGGAGCCGGCTTCTGCGGACGCTGGTAACCACGGTATACATCGGGTAACCAAGAAGCCCTGTCGTTGGTTACCTGATATTTACCTTCGTTACCAGCCTCCGCCGCTCTCACACTGTCAGTGCCGGCTCCTGCTCTCTGCACGTGTAGCTGCAGTACACATCGGGTAATTAACCCGATGTGTGCTGTAGCTAGGAGAGCAGGGAGCCAGCGCTCAGTGTGCGCTGCTCCCTGCTGTCTGCACGTGTAGCTGCAGTACACATCGGGTAATTAACCCGATGTGTACTGTAGCTAAGAGCAGGGAGCCAGCGCTAAGTGGCGTGCGCTGGTAACCAAGGTAAATATCGGGTAATGGTTACCCGATATTTACCTTAGTTACCAAGCGCAGCATGCTTCCACGCGGCGCTGCTGGCTGGGGGCTGGTCACTGGTTGCTGGTGAGATCTGCCTGTGTGACAGCTCACCAGCAACCCATGTAGCGATGCTCCAGCGATCCCTGCCAGGTCAGGTTGCTGGTGGGATCGCTGGAGCGTCTGACTGTGTGACCTCTCACCAGCAACCTCCTAGCAACTTACCAGCGATCCCTATCAGGTTGTATTGTTGTTGGGATCGCTGGTAAGTTGTTTAGTGTGACGGTACCTTTATTTTGAAAGTTGGTGGGATCCTTATCAATCCAAAAAAAAGAAGGTGTGATCATGGTTAAATTTTTCAATACTTCCCACCTACACAAGTTGGTAAATATTAGTTAGCAAGAGTTTCTGCAAGATAACCAGAGAGCAAGAAAAAGAGGCTAAAGTCAACACATGGAGAAGACATCTGTCTGGGAAGCTGAGGAAAGAATGCTAGATGTTTGTAGCCCCCGGACATAATGGCACTTGAGAGGTTGTGGTAAACATCTACTAGGACTCATGATGGCACGTAGTATTTCCCTTACAATGAAAGGATACATGTTAGATGTATAGGAGGAGCAGACAGTGGCAGACGCTAGCCCCTTAGTGAACCATTATAGTGGGAAATCATGCAGATGTCAATGACCTCATGAAGTGGCTAATTACCCCATAGTTTGTAATATTTCACAAAGGGCACTCAGCTTACCATTAGTAGTTCATGTACATCTTACTAGAATGTCCCTTGTGTAATGTCAGTATAGCATAACACCATTTACAATGAGATCTAGTAACAACCTAATACTTGTGCTATCATTATTACCATGTATGTATTAGTCATGTTTTCTGATTCAAACCCTCTAATAGGGAATAAAGTGGGAATTTGTATAATAAGTTGTGTAATTGTAATATTGTAGTGTTCTCTACTTTCTTTTTCTGTGTCTCTTCATTGAATATACTTTTAAAAACATTAAAAAGATAGGATGTATCTAGTGGATTCTATGTCTAGCATGGACAAGTTTCTGCAGAGCATTTTTCAGTATCTTTTAGGGATCTTCACATTTGTAACATCTCTCGCCCATCAAAAAAATAAAAATGTATATATAATTATACAGTATATATATATATATAAAATTACAATTGAATATGTGGATATGTTGAAAGGCTGACTCCTAATAAATCAACCATGAAAACAGTCAGTCAAGGACATGTTTGATGACCATAGGAAACAATCAATGTAAATCAAGACCTTACTATGTCATTTTGATTTCTGTTCATCAATGAGACAGTATTTGTTCACATTGCCATATCACTACTGTTGTGAAGATGAAACTTGACATTTTTTAGTATTAAAATCAGTCCATGCAAATGAAGACTTCCATAGTATATAGTAAAATCAGTCACTTATTCAAGCTAACAAGGTCAATGAAAAGACAAGAGTAACCAATACCATACAATGCCTCAGTAAATATTCCTATACAATGCTTTAGTAATATCAGCGTATAAAAAACCTATAACGGTGACAGGCATAAAGTAATTTAATAGAATACAGTGCAGTGCTTGAATAATATAATCCTCATGCACCCTCTTCAGCAGTGATGGTTGATGTGCACACATGAAAAATAAAGTAAACTAAAGTCCAATTCAAACTACTGCACCTGACCCATCCCATTCTTGGACAGACTAGAGGTTCCTAAAGGCCCCTCCACAGACTGAAAAAACCCTAACTAGATGTATAAGATGACCACTTGGACCTTTGCTTTTTAAGAGTCCATCAAGGGTTTCGTGTACCTCCTTAAGAATCAAAGGTGCAAACGAGTAAAAAAATAAGATAAAGCAAAAGTAATAATCTACCAGGAAAACACTTGGCAGACAGGCTGTAATTCCAAGCAGGGTGCACTTCAGAAATATCACCAGCGTGAAATGAAAGCCCAGGGAAGTTTTAAATAGTTACACCTGCCGGGTCATAGGGCAGACTGAATTACAGCATTGGAAACACTTGTTGACAGAAAGGCAATGAACACACACAAAAAGTTCAGAACCAGGACAGCAACTAAATCTGACTGTGGCTCAGTGGAGAGGGAAATGGACCACAGCACAGGAGACTACCAGATCAAATCTGAGAATGACAGTTATTACATAGACCACACATGGATTGTCGACCTACTGGAACAATACAGCATGTTTGTTATTTTTTTAAAGCTGAATTTTCTTATACAGATCATTTTGTTTGCAATTGTCATCTGTATACAGATTACAGTGAATGCAGCAAATGTCTTTATATCAGATTTATAGGCTGTAGACATTGACCACTTATTATCACAATGATTTATGATGGTTTTCCAATGTGTGTATAAAAAAATATTGCCTGTCAGTGACTTTTTGATAAGTTGTCCAGAAAAAAAATAAAAAGTCAAGATGGCAACCCTAAGGCGGGCTTTACACGCTGTGACATCGCTAGCAATTGCTAGCGATGTCGAGCGCGATAGCACCCACCCCCGTCACACATGCGATATGTGGTGATTGCTGCTGTAGTGAACATTATCGCTACGGCAGCTTCACATGCACATACCTGGTCGGCGACGTTGCTGTGACCGCCAAACAATATCTCCTTCAAGGTGGAGGTGCGTTTGGCATCACAGCGACGTCACCGTGACGTCACTAAGCGGCCGGTCAGTAGAAGCGGAGGGGCGGAGATTAGCGGGAAATAACATCCCGCCCACCTCTTTCCTTCCACATTGTCGGTGGAGGCAGGTGAGGAGATGTTTGTTGTTCCTGCAGTGTCACACACAGCGATCTGTGGTGCTGCAGGAATGACAAACAACATCCTACCGGCAGCAGCAGCGATATTATGAAAAGGAGCGACGTGTCACCGATCAATGATTTTAGACGTTTTTGCGATTGGTGATCGGTGCTCCTAGGGTTTACACGCTGTGATGTCGGTAACGGCGTCGGATGTGCGTCACTAACGACGTGACCCCGACGATATATAGTGACCGATGTCACAACGTGTAAAGCCCACCTAAGTCACACACACCCAGGATCAGCCCTGCCTCGCACCATTGATCAAGAAGTGATATTTACTGTGTAACTATATTAACTGCATGATATATATATGGATAGATGAAGAATACTTGTTATATCCACATGACTGGATGTTAGATATCTCAAGAGACATCTCATAACTAAACATATGTTTATAGTACGTTACAGCTGCACCTTCGTATATGTTCACTTTTGTGTCTTGTATGTCAGCAATCTGGGTGTATATGAATATTCATCAATGCTGAAATGTGAATAGCTTATTGACTAAGTAATTTGATGGAACGTTTCCTACACCAATTCTTCTGACAGAAGTTTAATTTGAAGCAATGGCAATTTCTAAGGCAATGAATGTATACAGATATTTAAGGGAAATGTGTACCAGGTGTCTGCTAATTAATCTGAGAGCAGCATAATGTAGGAGCAGAGACCCTGATTACAGCGATGTGTCACTTACTGGACTTCTTACACTAATTTTCAGAAAATCATTTTTAGCACTAAGAGATGATCACTAGTGGACTCGCAAACCTGAAGCCACTTAGTCCAAAATATCCCTAACCACTGATTGGCAGCTTTTTGCATATGCACAGTGTACACAGAAATCTGTCAGTCAGGGATGTGAGCGGGGTTATACAGATCTCAGCATTTAGAACTGCAATGGATAAAACTGCTTCTAATCAAAACTGCAGTAAGCAGCCCAGTAAGGGATAAATCACTGAAATCAGGGTCTCTGTCTCTACATCATACTGCTCTCTGATGGGGTAACAAAAAACTGGTGACAGATTCTCTTTTACTTTACTATTGCTAAATTTTCTTTTTAAAGGGAACTTGCCAGGTTTTTACCTCACCACCAGTGAGCCCTTACACACAGAATTCTAGGATGCTGTATATCTGTATATAAAAGGCCATACCGCTCTGTAAAATGTAAAATAGACCTTTATTATACTCACTTAGGGGGTGGTTGGGTCCAATGACCATCGCTGCTCCTGGTCCGGCACCTCCTATCATCTTACAATCACCGTCCTCCTTCCTTGCTCTGTGTTGATGACTAGTCCTACGTCATTCATACAGAAGCCACTATTGCGCTCCTGCGTGAGGACACCTACTACATATTGGGATAGGATCTTGGAGATGGGAATACCCCTTTAAGTAGAAGGTCAAAAATACCCAATAAAGCAATGTAGCAAGAAAGGATCATTCTAACCCTGACATCATGTAGATTCTCGGTTGCTGGCCCAAAATAAGAGAACAGGCATATCCCCTGCTGGTCCGACCATTATAAAGACAACCTTACCCCAATTGATCCAATAGCCCTATATCTGTGACCACAGTCTTTCTATTAATGACTTTTTGCCTTGTTATAACAGTATTTCTATGGATATTTGATCATTAGAACACCTTGTAATGATAGCATTTATTACAGATCTTTTTATTTCCTAGAAATCAACCCTAGGTGTCATTATTACTTATTACGTTAAACACAACTGTAAAGCCGGCCGTGCTTTGTGTAATAAGGGGCTTCTTCTTCATGTGTTTTCTTATTTCCAAATTTATGGCCTAGTTGGGAGCCGATTGATGGGATTGTATCTAGCAGCATATACAGCTGTTTCTGGTTTTGGTCAGTGATGAGCATGTACGGTGTTCTCCAAGGGCTCACATGAGAACAAGGTACTACAAATAGAGGTCACATTTTACCTATTACCATTGAGTATGAAATTATGTAGCAAGGCTTCACGTAAATTGCCTGTTTGTGATTGTAATTTTTTTTTAAAACTGGTTTCTTCCTTGGAAATCCTTTGTAGTGCAGTCGGTAAAATGATATACGCAACCGGCTCTGTGTACGCACTGTCATAATCAACCTGCTGACCAGTAATTAACATCATTTTATCTCAGTGACAAGAATGATCTCTTATCACGTACCCATTTAGCCGTAGCCAAGCTATGGGAATGAATTATGTATAAACCTTCAGCTGCAATACAAAAGGATTTTGGAGCAGCCTGTATAACGGCATGCAGTGTACTGAAACAGGTGTGCCTTAGCTATAATAGGATCTTCTGTCTTCATTCCCTCAGCGTCATGGGATGCGTTCCTGCTGTTTATGGGGGAAGCATGCTGGGATGTGATCAGTCCAACTGCTACCTAGAGGCTGGAGCAATTCACTGCTAAATAGCTGCATCTGTGGTTTCCAATAAGCTTTCTCTACAAGACAACAGATACGCATAGCCGCATGCTGAGAAAACCTGAATCTTGAAATTCATAAAAGACTGTTTGGCAACAAACAGTTAATTTGTTCCTGTTTAACCTTAAGCACAGAAAAGCAATGCAATGTGTTCAATGTGACGATTCCTAAAATATTTCAGTTGGATCTCACCATCATAGAGTGTTTTACAGATTTACTGTGCCAGCCGCCTGGATATTTGAAATGCCTGTAGCTCTTCAACTCTGCCATTCATAACTGCAGCTAGGCTTTTAAGATGTGCACTGGATGATGAGGTGTGCCTCTTTAAATAGTATGAATATACTGCCCCTCATTGGACAGAGTATTTTCCTCCTTACGCATGGCACACGTAATGCAGATGGAGACAAGCAACAGTCGAAGTGGATTTTGCTCACTGGAAGGTAACAAGCTTGAAGCTTGAGCTAACACAGGCAACACTTTTCTCAGACTTGCCACTGTCTGCTTGCAAATACCTCAGCAGCACTTACTTCCCACAGACAATCTCTCAGAGCTAGTTATAGCTCTTTTTCCCTTCTCACAGTCTCCTCTTGTACCCTACAGCAGCTCTTGTCAGGCAACGTGTATGCTCTTGCCGCCTAATCAGTTATTGCAGCATGTTTCTTCACAAAAAGGCACTTCTGGCTGTTTTTGATATCATATTTCTCTTTGGAACTCACATGCTTCTTGTGTGTCAATCCTTACAGTGAGGAGTAAGCCTTTAAAGTACACTCAACTGTATCTAATCTTTAGCCTAACAACAGTGAAACTTAGCTTTGTTGGCAAATATATGCAATAAGCCTATATGTTCCCTTTGTGATGACCATCCCAATAAGCCTATATGTTCCCCTTTTGTGATGGCAATCCCAATAAGCCTATATTTTCACCTTTGTGATGGCAATCCCAATAAGCCTATATGCTCCCCTTTGTGATGGCAATCCAAATAAGCCTATATTTTCACCTTTGTGATGGCAATCCCAATAAGCCTATAAGCTCCCCTTTGTGATGGCAATCCAAATAAGCCTATATGTTCCCCTTTGTGATGACAATCCCAATAAGCCTATATGCTCCCCTTTGTGATGACAATCCCAATAAGCCTGTATGTTCCCCTTTGTGATGACAATCCTAATAAGCCTATATGCTCTCCTTTGTGAGGGCAATCCCAATAAGCCTATATGCTGCCCTTTGTGATGGCAATCCAAATAAGCCTATATGTTCCCCTTTGTGATGACAATCCCAATAATCCTATATGCTCTCCTTTGTGAGGGCAATCCCAATAAGCCTATATGCTGCCCTTTGTGATGACAATCCCAATAAGCCTGTATGTTCCTTTTTGTGATGGCAATCCCAATAAGCCTATATGCTCCCCTTTGTGATGGCAATCCTTGCTCTCTCTGTAATGGTGCTGCTTTATCCAAGAGGGCTAATCTCTTCCTCCTTGGTCAGACTACAGCTTTATTGCAATCTTCTTAAATGGTTCTCATGGACCCTAGGTAGTTCCCTTTGCTGACACATCAATTGACAAATGTTACTATCTTTCTACCTGAGCAATTTTTTGGCTTCTGCCTTCATTATCTGCAAATCCCTTCTGAGCTTAAACACACTACATTCTGTACATAATATAAATTAACATTAACATGGCATTTGCACAGTCCTGGAGTTAGCAGTGCAAACACAAAACCCTATTTCCAAAGATTCAGGACTGTATAGCAGTGATGAGATCCCACTTGCCTATACTGAATGGCCAAGAAAACTTGGATAAGGGAATCTCTATATGTTCCATACATGTTTAGAGGTTCATTAGCATGGTATTGATACACATATCTTTTTTTATCCCATGTTCCAAATTATCAAACGCCCAGTTCTTTAATTGTCAGGAGTATGTACAGAGCCTCAGGAAGTAATTATGTTACATTTCACAGTATGAATGGAAAAAAATACTATTCTTTCCATCAAAAGGATGGTAATGTGATGGATCCCTGATAATAATGCATTCCATCAGGTGCCATGAGAATCTGTTATACAACAGAGCTGGCACAGTTTTTGGATACTGGTATGAATAAAATCCTCAGTGTGTATATGAAAATAGCCTAATATTGGAAGCATAATAATATTATTTCTTGATGTCAAGATACAATATACATTGTGATAATGTGATCTGGAGAGATAATGGCAAATTTAACATACCTAACAATCACAAAGAAACAAGACTGAAAGATATCTGTAAGTGCAGAAGAGAATATGGGTAAAGGGGGAAATTAAAGAGAACCTGTCACCAGGTTTTTCCCTTATGAGCATTGACCACCACCAGTGAGCCCTTATTTACAGCATTCTAGAATACTGTATATAACAGCCGAGGCTGCTCTGTTTATTTCTAGAATGCTGTCTATAAGAGCCCAGGCCACTCTGTAGAACATAAAAAAGACCTTTAGTATACTCACCTAGGGGGCGGCCCGTACCGATGGGTGTCGCAGGTCACGCATCTGGTGCCTCCTCCATCTTGTGTGATCACTGTCCTCCGTCTTCCCAGCCCAGTGGGGATGATGCATCCCATGTCATGAACACAGGCCGGCTTTGCGCTCCTGCAAATGGTCACTTTGATCTGCCTGCTAGGGGCAGATCAAAGAATTATAGTGTGCATGTGTCGCGGGCGGGAAGGTCGCCGCTGCGCTGCGCTCGCCAACGCTCAGGTCCAGCTCTGCTGCGATGACGGCTCGGTGGCTCGAGCGGTGGTCCGGATCCGGGGACTCGAGCGGCGCTCCTCGCCCGTGAGTGAAAGGGGTAGTTTGGTTTGGGGATTTAGTCCGTGACGCCACCCACGGGTTGTGGTGAGGTTGGGCACCACCGCTGCTGGTGACAGGGATCCCAGGAGCGATGGTAGGGAGCAGCTGGGATGTTGTTTTCCCCCTCCGTGGGTAAGGGTTGGTGGTCCCGGGGCCCAGCAAGGTGTCGGGGAGGCAGGGTTGGGGAGGTGCAGGGTCGCCTGGACTGCGCAGCGCGGTGCCGGACGGCACGGTTGTACTCACTCAGCCACACATGTATGCAAAGTCTCTGGTAAACCAAACGGCTGGATGGACGGGTCCCGCAGCCGGCTGCTGTGGCTTCTCCCGGACAGTTGGTGGTGGCTGCCTTTCCCTGCACCCTTGTGTATGTTCGGTCCCAATGGATTCCCACCGGTAACCCGCTCCCCAGCGTATATATGTGCCGGAGGAGCCCTTTTGCCCGCAGGCTCTGGCCCTTGGAACTCTAGCTGTGGTGGTAGCTGTATTTCCTTTTGCTGGTCGGACGGTTGCCTTCAATCGGGTCTTGGCTGTTAGGAAACCCCTGGGGTTCCGGTCACTGACAGATTTGACCTCTAATAGCGACTCCAAGCCTGGTCGGGGTCCGCAGGCCCTACCTGTGTGTGCTGGCTTCACTTCGCTGCCTGGTTCGGTACCGGTGGACCACCGCCCGTCCCCGGACCTACGGTTCCGCGTTGAATCGCCTCTCCTGCAGATAGCCACCACCGTCTGCCAACCTTGCTCTTAGTGCCCGGGCCACACACCCGGACACGGTCAGTTTACTCCTCCACTATTACTTCACTCCTCACTCTTGCACTTCCCTAACTGATCTGCTTTCCTTTTCCCGCCTCCAGGACTGTGAACTCCTCAGTGGGTGGGGCCAACCACCTGGCTCCACCCCACTTGGTGTGGACACCAGCCCCTGGAGGGAGGCAACAAGAATTTTGTGTCTGGCTGATGTGCCTGTCTCGGGGTCGGGGTGTGTGTTGCAGTACATGTGACGACCTGGCTAGTCCAGGGCGCCACACATGCATGGACAGTCTTTGACCTTTCCTCGCGTCTGTGCATTGCAGTAATTAGATCTGCACTCAGGTGACATTTGAAGAGAACATGTCGGCACAATTTTGTAATGTAAAGTAAAAGATATGACTGTAATGATGCTGTAACATTGATTTAAATTATATTTTTGGGGAAGAAAGCAGTTGTTTTGCTTTTTCTTTAATCAGCATTTGAAGTTTTCTGATGCTTAGATTTCAGTGCATGGGGGCCGGACTGTACACTAGGTCTCCTCCTCCCTGTCTGTGATTCCCCGGCCCCTCCACTTTCCTCTGTTCTGGTGTGGGAATGAGAGGTCACTGCTAAGATTTCAAACACAGGAGACAGGTCATTCACAGACCTAAGGCAGGTGGAGAGGCCAGGGAATCACAGACAGGGAGGAGGAGAACCAGTTATCAGTAAGGCCCCTATGCACAGAAATCTAATTAGCAGCACACTTCAAAAATGCTGAGCATAGAAGAACAACAGAGTGAATTTCTTCACCAAAGAAATCAATTTAATCACTAAAGGTACCTTCACACATAACGACTTACCTGCGATCCCGAAAATGATGCGACCTGATAGGGATCGCAGGTAAGTCGCTGGGAGGTCGCAGGTGAGATGTCACACAGTCAGATCTTACCAGCGATGCAGGAACAATACAGATCGCAGTAGCGACCTGTATAACGATCTCAGCAGCCACTGTGACCCTATCACACAGTGTCAAACACAGCGATGTGTCCTGCCCAGCAGGACATCGCCTTTGAAGAAAATGGCCTGGACCATTCTGCAACGACTAGAGATCTCACAGCAGGGGCCTGATCGCTGGTAAGTGTCACACATAACGAGATCGCTAACGGGATCGCAACTGCGTCACCAAACGGTGACTCAGCTGCGATTTCGCTAGCGATCTCGTTATGTGTGACAGTACCTTAACATGGCACCATTACAACCATGCATTTACTTTACATTGCAAAAACATGCTGGCAGGTTCTCTCTAATGACCTTTGACCTCAATCAAATAGCCTAAGGTCAATGTCATCCAGAATAGGCTGTAGGAAAAAAACAGAAGCGAATGTGACTAAGCTCCACTATATTGCAATCTGACAAATCTGCTACTTGCTGGCTTATTACACGAGTCTTTATACTGTAAAAAAAATCACTATATTAAATACTCGGCTCGGTGATGTCACCTTGAATCACAGTTTGCCTTGCATAGATCTGTATGGCCTCCTTAGAAAAGGCTGCAGTGTGTGAAACATTAATCAAATTATCAGGCTGAGATCTATACCCACTGAGTGTTTATAAGATTAGAAAGCTATTTTTGGTGCTGCGTTCCATTTAGCTCATGAATGCTATTTTGGTGCCAGACTGCCCTTAAGGTGCAGAAATTGTACAATGATAAATTCATTCATTATTCTCTCTTGGTTTCTTGGAATCGTTTTACCCTCCTTTTGTATCCCTTATAGACAACGATAAAGACGACGTACAATCATGCTGTCACCTTTAAATCAACAGTATTAAAAGAAATCTTACATCCTTTTCTTAAAGAAAAACATCAAGTTAACCCTACAGAAAAGATCTGAAAGCGAGAATGTTTTGTATGAATGTCGAGAATACTTAGCAGAATATTATCATATCAATTTCTTTTATTTTACATGTAATCAAGTAGCACATCGAAATGGAAATTTTCAACGACATATAAACCAAAACAAATGTAAAAGTTAAAATATGATGTGTAAAAATAACACTACAAACAATAATGTAGTAAAAATACCAGCAGCTGTACTGATCGCGCTTGCCAAATTACTGAAGTTTAGATACAATATTGTTAATAAATATTGCATTTCTTGGTAAGAATACAAAAAACAAAGATTTTTCAATCTGAATTACTTTAAAGGGAACCTGTCACTAGATTTGGCGACAATAAGCTGCAGCCACCACCAGTGAGCTCTGATATACAGCATTCCAGAATACTGTATATAAGAGCCCATGCCATGCTGTAGGACTTCTACTGTAACACTTCTATTATACTCACCTAAGGGGTGGTCCGGTCCGATAGGTGTCACTGCTCTCCGGTCCTTCTCCTCTCTGCTCCAATCGCCGTCCTCCTTCTTCTCGGGCTTGGGTACATGATGCGTCCTACATAGTGTTGAGCGTACCCGGATCTGAAAAATCCGGATCCGCACGGTTCGAGGTTCCGATCTGAGTCCAACCAGTACCCGGGATCTGGGGTGCACGATCCGGATCCGTTTTTTTGTTTTTTTTTTCTCTCTCTCTCTCTCTCATCCCGGATCCGACTCCCCATTCATTTACATAGCCGCGGATTCCGGATCGGATCCGGACTTAAGCGGCAACCCGATCTGGATCCGTCGGACCCGGATTATAGCCGATCCACTCAACTCTAGTCCTACACACTGTCCGGCATTGTGGATTTGCACAGGCGCACTTTGATCAGCCCTGCTGAGGGCAAATCGAAGTACTGTAATGGCCAGGAGTGAGGTAAGGTCAAAGACCACCTATGCATGCGCACTACAATAATTTAATCTGCTCTCTGCAGGGCAGATAAAGTGCACCTGCATAGGACAGCAATGCCGGCCTGTGTGAATGACGTAAGACCGTCATGCACATGGACCTGCAAAGGAGCAGTACGGCCATCATAGCAGAGAGGAGGCACCGGACCAGAGAGCAGCAACTCTCATAGGACCAGAGCAAATTCAAATCCTGAAAAGACATTTGTAACACTCTTAGATCTCCGAGGACTGTCTTCAGCCCTCTTCAAGCTTTTTAATTCAAACACAGCCTTAGTAATGCCAATGTGACCTTCAATAAAACCGTAAGCTAACGCAATAGTTTGTTTAATAACACAGTGGGCTGAAAGACTTTTTATGTTTTGTGATCAGACAGACTATTCTGTGTAGAACACTGGCTCAAACTGATGGTGTCACTGTAAGAGGTAACATCACCTTGCTTTGATTGAAATGGGTGATGGGCTATTATATATAGTCACTGATTCGTTTGACAGAGGTAAAAGAGGCCAATTGAGTCTTCATTTGTTATTACTTCTTTCCAGATGGATAGTGCGAATTTGGTGATGGTACTCTGCTGCTTTTTGCAGCTATAACATTCTTACCCATTCTGTTGTATGGGTTGGCTCCTCCCATTGCCATTGTTACTTTTTTGTTTGTTTTAACTACGATTACGGAGCACAAAAGCGTCGGTATCGTATGATCGGTGTAGTGTCGGTCATTTTCATTATTTTGGCTGCAGCGACGGTACAATGTTGTTCCTCGTTCCTGAGGCAGCACACATCGCTGTGTATGAAATCGCAGGAGCGAGGAACATCTCCTACCTGCGTCCCGTCTGCAATGCGTAAGGAAAAAGGTGGGCGAGATGTTTACGTCCTGCTCATCTCCGCCACACCGCTTCTATTGGCCGCCTGCCGTATGACGTCGCTGTGACGCCACACGATCCGCCCCGTTAGGAAGGAGGCGGGTCGCCGGCCAGAGCGACGTCACATGGCAGGTAAGTGCATGTGAAGCTGCCGTAGCAATAATATTCGCTATGGCAGCTATCACAAGATATCGCAGCTGCGAAGGGGGCGGGGACTATCGCGCTCGGCATCGCAGCATCGGCTTGCGATGTCGTATTGTGCAAAGGGCCCCTAACTTTCTACTGTTTCAGGAAACAATACATGTACATAGCCACAATAAACAGACTCAGACCAAATAATTTGTATTTAAGTATCTAATGTGCAAAGGTCATTTTGAAGGGAAAGGGAGTGGGGCCAACTATGACATCACATAATGTGATTGTGAACCCTGTGTTATCAGCCGTGGACATAGGTATTACCTGTCTTTAAAATCCTGACCGTGATAATAAGTACCCTTGCTGAAAGCTCTTTCTTAAAGAAGATGAAGCATGAATCTAAAAAAAAGCTCTAGTGGAGAAGATTACAAAATAACAATATACTATATATATATATATATATATATATATATATATATATATATATATATATATATATATATAAGCACCCCTGAAGCAAACAGGGAGCTACAAGGTTCTGTATCCTCACCAGGATGCGGGCCTACCCCATAGGGCCCCGGAAGACCAGTGCCGGTCACACACAAACACTCCAGGTAATCCCAGTTTTCCCGAGCAATCCCCCATAGAATTGTACAGGGCTAGGGTCGGACTAATGGATGGCTGCCTAGAGGTGGAGCCAGTCCAGTCCACTAGTTGACCAGGTGGGAGGAGCAGACTGTGGACAGTCAGAAAGTGAGTGAGATGGTGTCGAGCAGTGAAGGTGGACAGGAGGAGACGCTCAGACAAGGAGTTGACAGTGACCTGGTGCCCAGGAGGGTAGTTGCCAGTGGTGTACGGTGGAGTACTCCCAAAACTATGCACCAACGGGGTGCAGGACCCTAGGACAGGCAGAAGCTCCAGGCAGGCCTGTTAACACTTGCACAGCGAGGGGACCATCAAGGACTTCGCTGACCCTCAAAATCCGAGACTCAGTAGCAAAGGGAGAACCAGGGACAGGACCAGAGACTCCAACCCACCGTCAGGTGGACAGCAGTGGAAAAACCACCGGACGGGAACCCACAGTTGCTCTATGCCACGGGGACCCACCAACCAGAGACAGGTGCAGGGGAAGAAAGTACCAGATTACTAAACTGGCACTGAGACAAAGGGGACCTGAAGGTGAAACCAGCTGGCCTCGGGTGACCAGTTACCACCAACAAAAGTGAGTAAAAACCCAGTTGCACTGAACTCTTGTGTGGACTAACTTTTTCCGACACCCATCATTTCACCTACCCTCTGGGGCTCGACCCTGCTTACCATCCAGGCTGCCATTAACACCAGCCCCAGTAGTGGACATTGTGCAGCGGCGGCTCCATAAACATAGCCGCAACACCGCAAGTGGCGTCACGTGTGAACACTATTCTATTCTCCTGTAAATTTTTCCCCTTTACATAAAGGGCCCAGGACACGGAACCGGGCAACGGCCACCAAAGTGACATTTCCCAGTTATACACCGCCGGGACTGAATACCCCATAACCCTGGGCGACACACACACACACACATATATATATATATATATATATATATATATATATATATATACTGATATGATAAAAAAAATTGCCTGAAAATTTAATAAAATCGTGAATTACACAATAGATTATTTTCTGATGATAGCTTTGCTGTAAGAAGCTGAAGAGACTTCTGCAGAACTGTAAGAAGTAGTATGAGCAATAGATATCATGTCTATAGGCCATGACCCTTGACTTCAGAAAGAGCCTGGCAATATTTCCCATTACATACCATGTTCGGAATAGTGGTATAGTATAATCATACAGTAGCTAATAGTTTACAAATCTTCTTCAGGCTTACATAAATAGCTACACATGTGTATCTTTGGCAGTACATCGTCTTCTGTTTTTTTCCAATGAAATACAGCTCACCTCATAAAACCCACCGAACAGCAGAGAACAAGCTGAACTGTGCTTTGAAGACACGTACAGATGATTCTCTATTTATTTCCAGGTTTAACTTTTACTGTTCCCATCGAATGGCTTTAATTATCAGATTCATTTTCCGTGAGATAAAAGTGCAATAACCCATCCGAGCACACGTGACGGTCATAGAGGAAGCTTGATGTGCTTGGCCTCAACAGTACACATCGTATGTTAACTCCGAGCATAAAGGGTGAGCGCATTGTAACCTTATTTGGACACGCCAGTTGTGTGTGTCAGGGGTCTGGCGGAGGAGAGCTGGCGGTGTTTACAGCTATGGTATACACACCGAGGGCAACACAAGGAACTTCATCAGATAAACTGCAAAAGCACTTTCAGAGTTTCCACTCTTCCTGTAATAGTGTACACTTGTCATTACCAGTTCAGGCAGTTTGGACTGTGTTTCATGGGACTTTGCGAAAAAATGCTAACACAGACAGGTCTGCTTAACTCAGTGAGTTATCGAAATAATGCATCAAGACTTCCGCCGCGACGCCTGGTTAACATCAACAAAGTGAAAGAAGTCAACTTTCAAATTAAAAGACAAAAGAAAAGGGGCCCATTTTTGGATACTGCACATTATTTTCTGCATTGAATGGGAATCAAGTTTGGGCTTTTAGCAGAACATAACATCTACAATGTGTTGCGAGCTATGGAGGTCAGAGGGACCTTAAAGGGAATCTGTCACCAGGTTTTTGCCACCTAATCTGAGAGCAGAATAACGTAGGGGCACAGATCAGGATTCCAGCGATGTGTCACTTACTGAGCTGCTTAGTATAGTTTTAATAAAATCACTGTTTAAACAGTAGTATATTATCATTAGATGACTACATGGCATGCTGCCAGGTAGTCCAGCATATTCATGAGCTCTGTGTAACGGCTAGATCTGCCACAGAAAAAACATTGATTTTATCAAAATGACAGCGAACAGCTTAGTAAGTGACACATCACTGGAATCAGGGTCTCTGTCTCTACATCATGCTGCTCTCCGATGTGGGAGCAAAAACCTGGTGACAGATTCTTTTTATTAAATGTGTTTTAGGATGCGTTTTTTTAGTGCAGTTTTGTCACAAAATATCTTTATGCCAGCAAAGGCAATGAGAATTCTGAAGTGTAGTGCACATGTTACTTATTTTTTCCTTGCAGATTTGCCTGCTGAAAAAATCTGCAGCTTGTCAATTTTGGTGCATTTTTGCCTGCATTCTTCAGCCCTTCCAAAAAATTGACTTCATTATGAAAAATGCATGGCACAAAAACACACCTCGTTTTTGGTGCATTTTTCTGGCAGAAGATGCAGCTTTGGTGCAGAAATATTCTGCACCAAATACTCAGCGTGCACACATTGGCAAATACTTTATGTAGCAATTTCAGAAGGCTGAGTTTTCACTATTCTGAGTCCAAAGGGAAAAAGGAAACAAAAGTGATCACAACAGTATAAAAAATCCTGAACGTAAATTGGATTAAAGTAATTTTGTTTGTAAATGTAATTTTGATTTAAAAAATGGCACTGTCAAAATTGGAGCTGTGGGCAGATGTCAAACATGAAAATCTTCTTATCCCTCACTAACAATCATTTCCTAATTACTTTGCAAAAGAAGGGAAAGTTAACAATGCACCTGTGGCTCTTGTGATTTGTGATTCTACTTCATGAATACATTAGATGTAGATTAGAAAAACTTTCCAAACTGTTGTTTATAAGATACCAGGAATGAAAAAAGAAAAAACGGCTGTAATTTCATAGGAAATTGAATGTAAAAACTAAAATATATGTTAAAAAAAAAACCTGCGGCACTCACCAACACTTAAAATCCATCTGTTTAACTTGCATATCAGAAAGTAGGCAAATGGAGCAAGCAGGTAGCATAACTGGCAACGGTTGTTTTGCTTTGAAATACAAAACGGTCATCCATCATACTTTTAAAATAATTTGCATGTAAAGATGGATTTTAATTGTTGGTGAGTGCCAATGGTTTTCTTTTCTACACCTATTTCATTTTGACTGCTTTTGGTGAGAAAAGAGCAGTATCGTGGAGTGTATACAGTGCAACTTAAATAATTTTATTATATGTAGTCAACAAAATTTATCACTTCGTCTATCTAGTTGGGATAGTTTTGTTTCACCCTTTTTCTCCCTAGGGACTGGTAGAAGTGCAACTTCAGTGCTTATCCCTCTGTGATCCGATGAACCGGACTGTGTCTTAGGCCCCCTTCACACGCACGTGTCTCCGGTATGTATTAGGTCCGTTCCTGCACGTCCCCGAGACACGGGCACGCGTAGACCCATTAAGATCAATGGGTCTGCGTACATGTGCGTGTTTTGCCATGGAACGTGTGTACGTGTGGAGCATACACGTGTCGGTGTGTTCCACACGTAGACATGTGCACGTTTTCTCCAGCATCACGGGTGTCACACGGCCCGCATACAGACCACACGGATGTAGTCCATAGATGCAGTCCCATGTGACACGCGCCGGAGAAAACTCACGTGTCAGAGAAAAAAATAACACATTTTTACTCACCTTCTCCTGCCTGCTGTCTCTGCCGCTGCTGTCACTTGCTGCCGACCGCCGCTCATTATGCTCATTTAATATTCACTTCACTGCGGCCAGAAGCGGCAGCAGCAGGGAGTCGGCAGGGCTGGAGACCGAAGTTCAGCACCACGGACAGCGACGCCAGGGACAGGTGAGTAGAAAGTTCCCGTTCTCCATGTGTTATCACGGATAACACACGGAGAACACACGTAGTGCCATAAACACGGCTCACGCAGGGGAATACGCACCTTTGACACGTCCGTGAAACACATGCGTGATTTTCACGGACGTGTGAAGGGGGCCTTAGAAACTGCAAATCTTCTCCTCCTGGATAAAGGAAAGAAACTAGCCATACTTAGCATTAGAATCCATCTCCAACACCAGCTCTGCTGCCTAATAGTCTCCACTGGAATGAATGTGATGACATCTTGACCATAAGTCACTTGACCCTACAGCCAATCTGTGGCTTCAGGTCACTTGTGGATGTGATGTTATTACTTCTGGTCTGGCAGAGACTATCGAAACGGCAGTCCTGGACCAAGGTGTCATGCGATGTTTGGCTCTGTACATATTTGGTTGCATGGCAGTGTCAGATTCTGTTCACATCACAGAGTCTGACAAACAACCTGATGCTTCAGAGTTGTTTAATCAGAGCCGACCTTTGGCTGAATCAGGTTGGCTGGTCTTTAGCCCTGCAGGAGTTAATTCCTGCAAACTGGTGAGAAGGAACTAGGAGCTCAGGTTGGTAATTGCCACGTGCAGCTGTCTCCTTCTTATTTAAGGTACCGGGTTCTTTCAGTCTGCACCAATAATAGCTCCAGCTTGTGCAGCATCTTATTGTTGTGATCCTATTTTGGTGATCTGTGGTGTGTTTATTGTGAGGTGTGAAAGTTTCCCGGTTGTCAATTTACTTCTTCCTCTTTGTGTTATTTTCCCCTGTGCACGTATTTTCCCTCCTTTGTGTTTGCTTGGCGTGTATACAAGTTTTGGATACTCCCCTGTCTGTGTTTGTTTGTGGGGTTTGTAACTACGATCCCGTATTATTGCTTGGGTGGAGGAAGGGAAGGGGAGTTATCCCAGGGCTTGAACATGAGTTAGGGTCATGCTGGCGACTCAGACTTCCCTACCATCAAGTGCACCTCTGTGCTAAGGGAAAGCATAGGGTCCCTAGTAGAGATGAGCGAACTGGTCGCGGTTCGGCTCGAGGTCGGTTCGCCGAACGGAGCTCCCGTTCGAGTTCAGTTCGTCGAACGTTCGACAAACCGAACTCGAACCAATAGGCTATAAAGGGAGGCAATCACAAACACATAAAAATGCATTATAAATGTACACATACAGTTAATAAACATTGCCATAACACTTATCGGTCCCCGCGATCCCTCCTGCACTCTGTCTCCTGCCGCTATTCCATCCGATGATCGCTGAATCCTCCCGGTGACCGGCACTGCCAGCAGAGATGCAGGACCTATCGTGATGTCAAAATAGCCATGTGACCAGTCACGTGGCTATTATCTCATTGACTACAGACTGGTCACATGACTATGACGCGTCATGTAGGACCTGCGAGTGCATCTCTCCGGTACACGGTGCACATTTGTGTATCGCCGTGTACCGGCGACATGCTCTAGCACACGGTCGACTCCCCGTTCCGTTAGGGACCGGCTGACACAGCCGGTCATTAACGGAGATCACCGTTGCCATAGCAACGCAGTTAGCGGTGACGTCACTGCTAACCGCGGCTCCGGGAGCACCGTTGCTATGGTAACGCGTCTGTCAGCGTTACCGCTGTTACCGCTAGCAGCACTGATCTTTCACAGAGTGAAGGCTGCACGCTGCTTCTCGTGCAGCTTTCACGGAGTGAATGCTCCACGGGAAGCAGCGTCTTTCCCCATGCAGCAGTGATGTAGCAGAGCTGCATTTGTTGAACGAGAAAGACAGAAGACCATGGATCGTGGAGGGCTGACAGGGGGTAATAAAGATGGAGTCTCTAATGTGTCTGTGTATTTATTTCTATTAAAGTATTTTTTCTCTGTGTGGTGTCTTTTTTTTAACCCTTTATTGGAGATTCTTAATGGCCGGGTCAAACGTGCCTGACATTAAGAATCTCTGGCTTAATACTGGCTAGTAAAACAAAGCCAGTATTAACTCATGATTACCCAACAAGCCACCCGGCTCCAGGGCTGTTGGAAGAGTTGGATACAGCGCCAGATGATGGCGCTTCTATGAGAGTGGCATTTTCTGGGACGGCTGCAGACTGAAATTCGCAGCAGAGGCGCCCAGAAACCTCGGGCTAACCTGTGCTGCGGATTCCAATCCCCAGCTGCCTAGTTGTACCTGGCTGGACACAAAAATGGGGCGAAGCCCACGTCATTTGTTTTTTAATTATTTCATGAAATAAGTGAAATAATTAAAAAAAACGGGTTTCCCTATATTTTTGGTTCCCAGCCGGGTACAAATAGACAACTGGGGGTTGGAGGCAGCCCGTGGCTGCCTGCTGTACCTGGCTAGCATACAAAAATATGGCGAAGCCCACGTCATTTTTTTGGTGGGCAAAAAACTTCTGCATACAGTCCTGGATGGAGTATGCTGAGCCTTGTAGTTCTGCAGCTGCTGTCTGCTCTTCTCCATACAGACAGACAGCAGCTGCAGAACTACAAGGCTCAGCATACTCCATCCAGGACTGTATGCAGAAGTTTTTTGCCCCCTGAAAAAATTATGTGGGCTTTGCCATATTTTTGTATGCTAGCCAGGTACAGCAGGCAGGTACGGCTGCCCCCAACCCCCAGTTGCCTATTTGTACCCAGCTGGGAACCAAAAATAAAGGGAAGCCCTTTTTTTATTATTTCATGAATTTCATGAAATAATTAGAAAACAAATGACGTAGGCTTCGCCCCATTTTTGTGTCCAGCCAGGTACAACTAGGCAGCTGGGGATTGGAATCCGCAGCACAGGTTGGCCTGAGCTTTCTGGGCCCCACTGCTGCGATTTGCAGTCTGCAGCCGCTTCAGAAAATGGCATTTTCATAGAAGCGCCATCTTCTGGCGCTGTATCCAACTCTTCCAGCACCTGCCTGCTATACCTGGCTAGCATACAAAAATATGGCGAAGCTGATGTCCTTTTTTTGTAGTTTTTTGGCAAAAAAAATAAAAAATGCTTCCCTGGATTTTCCATTGCCAGTGAAGGTAACACCAAGCAGTGGGGGTTAGCAGCCAGTAGCTGCTTGGATTACCCTTAGCTAGCAATACAAAAAATGCAGTGGGAGCCCATATATATTTTTTTTAATTATTTATTTAAATAACTAAAAACAAAATGGGCTTCCCTGTATTTTGATTGCTTGACATCACAGTGCTGTAAAAATAAATCTTTAAAAAAATGACGTAGCGCTCCGCGGTATTTTTGATTCTCAGCGCAGATAAAGCAGACAGCTATGGGTTGCCACCCCCATCTGCCTGCCGTTACCTTGGTTGGCAATCAAAATACAGGGAAGCCTATTAATTTTTTCTATTTAAAAAATAGTTAAACAATAAAATGACATTGGGTCCCCCCATTTCTGATAGCCAGCTAGGGTAAAGCAGATGGCTGTAGCCTGAAAACCACAGCTGGCAGCTTTACCGTGGTTGGGGATCCAATGTGGAGGTCCCCTCAGGCTCTTTTTTATAATTATTTTATAAATATTAATAATTACACAATAAAAGTAGGGTCCCCCCCAAATTGGATCACCAGCCAAGGTAAAGCGGACAGCTGTGGTCTGGTATTCTCAGGGTGGGAAGGTCCATAGTTATTGGGCCTTCACAGCCTAAAAATAGCAGGCCGCAGGCACCCCAGACGTGGCGCATAGATGCGCCAATCCTGGCGCTTCATCCCAGCTCATCCCGTGCCCTGGTGCAGTGGCAAACGGGGTAATAAATCGGGTTGATATTAGCTGTAAAGTCACCTGAGATCAAGCCCAGCAGTTTGTGATGTCATGGCGTCTATTAGATACCCAACATCATAAACTGTCAGTACTAACAAAAAAAAAAAAATCGACAAAAGAAATTTATTTGAAAAAACAGTCCCCAAAACATTTCCTCTTTCACCAATTTATTGTAAGAAAAAAAATAAAGGGGTCCCACGACGACTCTGGACCGTCTAGAATATGGGGGGGAGACACTCAGGGAATGTATCCCCCATTTTCTAGGAGTGCGGACCCTTCATATGAGGAGTGTGGGTGTAATGAATCTGCACTCACTCTCCCCGGGTCCACAGCAGCAGAGTCCATGTCGTAATGGTTGCTACCAAAGCTGCAATGCCCTGCTCATGAGGTAAGGGCATGCCTAATCAGGAGAACTACTATAGAGGAAGCTCTGCTCACTGGTATATAGGTGCTCAGAGGTAATAATAGATAAAATTAGTGAGTAACCTCGGCACTCTAAATCTCCCAGACTAAGTCAGTAAGTCACAACGGATAGTAATGCAAAATCACTCTTTATTGGTCCGTATTAAAAAAACATTTTTTTTTCATAAGCATATATGTTTTTGTCCAAAACAAGTTACAAATGACGTTTCGGCCTGAGCCTTCCTCAGATTGGACTTATCTGCATGTAATCATGAAAAATGACAATAATCAGTATCACATAAGAGTGAGAGAACAATAACATAAACTCGAACAATGTAGAGGTACAATTGGGATGCAGCAAAAAATTGCAACACAGCAAGAAATGAAACACATGATACAAATGTCACAATACAGTACAAGGACAATATAGTAATGACAAATATGGGGTCAGAGTAGGCTTAGACAGCTCTGGTACGAAAGAGATGTCAATCATAAAGTAACATGTGCAGTAGGTGTAGAGCTACACTATGCATGGCAGAGCTAATAGGTAGACCGACCATAGAAAAAGAACGGAGAAAAAGTGGAGAAAAAGTGGAGAAAAAGTGGAGAAAAAATGGAGAAAAAGTGGAGAAAAAGTGGAGAAAAAGTGAAGAAAAAGTGGAGAAAAAGTGGAGAAAAAATGGAGAAAAAGTGGAGAAAAAGTGGAGAAAAAATGGAGAAAAAGTGGAGAAAAAATGGAGAAAAAGTGGAGAAAAAGTGGAGAAAAAAATGGAGAAAAAGTTGAAAAAAAGTGGAGAAAAAGTGGAGAAAAAGTGGAGAAAAAGTGGAGAAAAAATGGAGAAAAAGTTGAAAAAAAGTGGAGAAAAAGTGGAGAAAAAATGGAGAAAAAGTAGACAAAAAGTGGAGAAAAAGTGGAGAAAAAATGGAGAAGAAGTGGAGAAAAAGTGGAGAAAAAGTGGAGAAAAAATGGAGAAGAAGTGGAGAAAAAGTGGAGAAAAAGTGGAGAAAAATTGGAGAAAAATTGGAGAAAAAGTGGAGAAAAAGTGGAGAAAAAGTGGAGAAAAAGTGAAGAAAAAGTGGAGAAAAAGTGGAGAAAAAATGGAGAAAAAGTGGAGAAAAAGTGGAGAAAAAATGGAGAAAAAGTGGAGAAAAAATGGAGAAAAAGTGGAGAAAAAGTGGAGAAAAAAATGGAGAAAAAGTTGAAAAAAAGTGGAGAAAAAGTGGAGAAAAAGTGGGGAAAAAGTGGAGAAAAAATGGAGAAAAAGTAGACAAAAAGTGGAGAAAAAGTGGAGAAAAAATGGAGAAGAAGTGGAGAAAAAGTGGAGAAAAAGTGGAGAAAAAATGGAGAAGAAGTGGAGAAAAAGTGGAGAAAAAGTGGAGAAAAAGTGGAGAAAAATTGGAGAAAAAGTGGAGAAAAAGTGGAGAAAAAGTGGAGAAAAAGTGAAGAAAAAGTGGAGAAAAAGTGGAGAAAAAATGGAGAAAAAGTGGAGAAAAAGTGGAGAAAAAATGGAGAAAAAGTGGAGAAAAAATGGAGAAAAAGTGGAGAAAAAGTGGAGAAAAAAATGGAGAAAAAGTTGAAAAAAAGTGGAGAAAAAGTGGAGAAAAAGTGGAGAAAAAATGGAGAAAAAGTTGAAAAAAAGTGGAGAAAAAGTGGAGAAAAAATGGAGAAAAAGTAGACAAAAAGTGGAGAAAAAGTGGAGAAAAAATGGAGAAGAAGTGGAGAAAAAGTGGAGAAAAAGTGGAGAAAAAATGGAGAAGAAGTGGAGAAAAAGTGGAGAAAAAGTGGAGAAAAATTGGAGAAAAATTGGAGAAAAAGTGGAGAAAAAGTGGAGAAAAAGTGGAGAAAAAATGGAGAAAAAGTGGAGAAAAAGTGGAGAAAAAGTGGAGAAAAAGTGGAGAAAAAGTGGAGAAAAATTGGAGAAAAATTGGAGAAAAAGTGGAGAAAAAGTGGAGAAAAAATGGAGAAAAAGTGGAGAAAAAGTGGAGAAAAAGTGGAGAAAAAGTGGAGAAAAAATGGAGAAAAAGTGGAGAAAAAATGGAAAAGTGGAGAAAAAGTGGAGAAAAAGTGGAGAAAAGTGGAGAAAAAAATGGAGAAAAAGTGGAGAAAAAGTGGAGAAAAAGTGGAGAAAAAATGGAGAAAAAGTGGAGAAAAAGTGGAGAAAAAATGGAGAAAAAGTGGAGAAAAAGTGGAGAAAAAGTGGAGAAAAAATGGAGAAAAAGTGGAGAAAAAATGGAGAAGTGGAGAAAAAGTGGAGAAAAAATGGAGAAAAAGTGTTGAAAAAGTGGAGAAAAAATGGAGAAAAAGTGGAGAAAAAGTGGAGAAAAAATGGAGAAAAAGTGGAGAAAAAGTGGAGAAAAAATGGAGAAAAAGTGGAGAAAAAATGGAGAAAGAGTGGAGAAAAAGTGGAGAAAAAAATGTAGAAAAAGTGGAGAAAAAATGGAGAAAAGTGAAGAAAAGGTGGAGAAAAAATGGAGAAAAAGTGGAGAAAAAGTGGAGAAAAAATGGAGAAGAAGTGGAGAAAAAGTGGAGAAAAAATGGAGAAGAAGTGGAGAAAAAGTGGAGAAAAAGTGGAGAAAAAATGGAGAAAAAGTGTTGAAAAAGTGGAGAAAAAGTGGAGAAAAAATGGAGAAAAAGTGGAGAAAAAATGGAGTAAAAGTGGAGAAAAAGTGGAGAAAAAGTGGAGAAAAAGTGGAGAAAAAATGGAGAAAAAGTGGAGAAAAAATGGAGAAAGAGTGGAGAAAAAGTGGAGAAAAAAATGTAGAAAAAGTGGAGAAAAAATGGAGAAAAGTGAAGAAAAGGTGGAGAAAAAATGGAGAAAAAGTGGAGAAAAAGTGGAGAAAAAATGGAGAAGAAGTGGAGAAAAAGTGGAGAAAAAGTGGAGAAAAAATGGAGAAAAAGTGTTGAAAAAGTGGAGAAAAAGTGGAGAAAAAATGGAGAAAAAATGGAGAAAAAGTGGAGAAAAAATGGAGAAGAAGTGGAGAAAAAGTGGAGAAAAAGTGGAGAAAAAATGGAGAAAAAGTGTTGAAAAAGTGGAGAAAAAGTGGAGAAAAAGTGGAGAAAAAATGGAGAAAAAGTGGAGAAAGAGTGGAGAAAAAGTGGAGAAAAAGTGGAGAAAAAAATGTAGGAAAAGTGGAGAAAAGGTGGAGAAAAAGTGGAGAAGAAGTGGAGAAGAAGTAGAGAAAAAGTGGAGAAAAAATGGAGAAGTGGAGAAAAAGTGGAGAAAAAGTGGAGAAAAAGTGGAGAAGAAGTGGAGAAGAAGTGGAGAAGAAGTGGAGAAGTGGAGAAGAAGTGGAGAAGAAGTGTTTGTTCATGCGAGATGGGAGATAAATAATTTTTTACCGGCGCTGTCATTTACTGTAACGTGATCATCGGTATACGGTGTGATCACGTGAGCGGGGACCAGAAAAACCGTCCTGAATCATGATCTCCAGGGTCTCAGCTAGCCCTGAAACCCCGGAGATTTTCTGACGCTGGGGGGCGTTATTCACTTATTTTTGCCTGCTGTTTATAAACGGCAGATCAGAATAAGGCTACATTAACACGACCGATCCATTTTTGCGGTCTGCAAAAAACAGTCCTTTTTTTTCACGGGTGCATCCGTGTGGCATCCGTTTCCGTTCCGTAGACGGTCCGTATGTCATCTGTTTGTCATCCGTGTGCCTTCCGTTTTTTTGTGTACTGCAAAAAAACTGAAGGAGGGTAAATGCATAAATTTACCCAGGATCCATAGCTTCATCCTACATGAGGCGGTCACATGTTCACTCCAGTGCCATTTTCTACGGCTTTTCACAGCGTAGAGCGCTCTGGTGATTTTCTTGTGCTTGTACACTTCATATCAGTCTTTTCTGTCATTATAATGGCAGAAAGACACATAATGTCCCACTCTCCTGCATTTTGTAATTTTGCACCCTTTGGTGCCTTTCATGTGGCACTGAGGGGTGCTTAGCTTTGTATTTAGCCAAAAAAATGAAAAAAAAAATGACGTAGGGTTCCCCCTAGTTTTGTAGCCAGCTAGGGTAAAGCAGACGGCTGCAGCCTGCAGACCACAGCTGGCAACCTCACCTTGGCTGGTAATCCAAAACTGAGGGCACTCCACGCTGTTATTTTAAATTAAATAAATAATTTAAAAAAAAAAACACGTAGGGGTCCCCCCAAAATTTGATCACCAGCCAAGGTAAAGCAGACAGCTGGGGTCTGATATTCTCAGACTAGGGAGGTCCATGGTTATTGGACTCTCCCCAGCCTAAAAATAGCAGGCCGCAGCAGCCCCAGAAGTGGCGCATCCATTAGATGCGCCAATCCTGGTGCTTTGCCCCAGCTCATCCCGCGCCCTGGTGCGGTGGCAAACGGGGTAATATATGGGGTTAATACAAGATGTGTAATGTCACCTGGCATCAAGCCCTGGGGTTGGTGAGGTCAGGCGTCTATCAGATACCCGACATCACCATCCCAGTCAGTAATGAAAAAAAATAGACGACAAACACATTTTTATTTGAAAAAACACTCCCCAAAACATTCCCTCTTTAACCAATTTATTAGAAAGAAAAACAAATCCAGGTCTGGTGTAATCCAAGGGGTTGCCATGACGATCCACACTGTCCCAGTCAATGAAGAGCAGGATGTTCTCCATTGGCTGGGAGAGCAATGCAGTGACCTGAGCTAACATCAATAGGTCAGCCCAGGTCACTGCAGGGCATGGCAAGTGCTGCTGTCAGCGAGGTACATTACCTGCGCTGATCTCCTGCACTGCTGACAGCACCTGTCACTGAGTTCAATGACCGCCGCCTTCACAGCCAAGTATCGCGAGAGGCCCGTGACGTCACCGCTAGTCAGTCTCGGGTCGGAAGCGAGAGAAGGTGATGTGACAAGCGGCGGCCATGGAGGACAGTGACAGCGCTGAGGTCGGGATGGCGGGACTTCATCACCGCAGGTAAGCCGAGCGGGGCCATGTGTGCAGAGTGCAGTGTGTGTGTGTGTGTGTGTGTGTGTGTGTACGTGTGTGTGTGTGTGTGTGTGTGTGTGTGTGTGTGTGTGTGTATGTATGTGTACATGCCGCGGGCAGGAGGGGGCAGAGCCAGCTGAGCGGGGAAGTGTGGGCTTCCTGCACGTAACTAGGATAAACATCGGGTTACTAACCAAAGCGCTTTGCTTGGATACCCGATGTTTATCTTGGTTACCAGCTTCTGGCAGGCTGCCAGCGATGGCTCCTGCACACTGTAGCTGTAAAAAGCCCTGCTTTTTGCTGCTAGAACCGTTCTCGAATGTATCTAGAACTATCGAGCTTTAACAAAAAGCTCGAGTTCTAGTTCGATCTAGAACAGCCCCAAAATCACTCAAGCCGCGAACTGGAGAACCTCGAACCGCGAACCGCGCTCAACTCTAGTCCCTAGTCAATGGGTTAGCCTAGGTTTCCCCACTCTGTCACTCTACCCTATGATAGAAGGGTAGATTTCAGTGGTAAGTGTTGTTTGTTTCTTTTATAAACCTCCCTACACTTTAAAAAGCAAGCAGGAAACCCATTTAATTTAATAAAAAATGCTGAAAAATGTCTAGTTTTAGTGCTCCTTAACAAACATCAGTATCCTCAGGTAACCTGTGTCTATTAAGATATAACCTAATTACTCATCTTTTAAGCTTAGAAATGAGCTAAATGTTATTATGTGTGAATGGCTTGTAAGTTTTATCATTTGGGTTTTTTTTTCATTAGTAACGGGTCAATATAATGGTTTGTATTCAAGGTAATGATGATCTTTACAAAGTCCATGAAAGGATCTCATATAGTTTGAATTATCTTAATGGCTATGAGACTATTAGGAAATATTAGGTCATTTGTTACTATTATTATTTGATATTAGGACAATTTAGGAGACTTTTTTAAAAAAAAAAGTTTTATTTTTGTACTTACCTCCAATGTTTCCTTTTCAGAATTTCAATCATTGTGCTTTACTGTTACTGGTAGAGCAAAAATCTTCTGTAAAAAAGATATCTGGTTAAATTAAATAAAAAATACAACCAGGCATGTATCAGATCCCCATCCTATACATATGTATACATATATATATATATATATATATATATATATATATATATATATATATATATATATATATAAAAAAAAAAAAAATATATATATATATATATATATATATATATATATATATATATATATATAGGAATCCATAGGTAAGCTATAGGTATTTGCAGCTTATATCTAGGGTACACGAGATAGTCATAAAAGAGCTCATTTTCTTGCAAGACAATTTGTAGTTTTGAATGACATCATTAAATTTACCATTTACTACATGGAAAAACAGGAATACAAATCTAAATGTGGTGAATAAAATGCAATTTCAGGATTTTATTTATTTTTTTCTAATTACTTGCCTGTTCTGCCCAGCACCAATATCCACTGGTTTAGAGCAGACAGAGAACGCTTCTGGCGACTTTGTCTGCTTTTGCATTTGACCTCATGTCAGCAGAGCAGCTCTATCTCTTCCTGGCTGCTCTGTTGATGGGCATCACTTACGAAGTCATACTGATTGACAGTCAGCTTCCCGCAGTTAGACAACAGGAAGTCGGCTGTGAATAAGCATGACATCAGCAGAGATGCCCCATCAACAGAACAAAGAGGAAGAAAAGTAGCTGCTGTGTTAACGAGGAGTCACTGGAATTTGCAGAATGGCCTACAAGAGTGGTCAGTGACTGCTCTGATTCAGAAGACATCGTCAGGACAGGCAAGTGGTTAGTAACTTACCTGCTTGTAAGTTCTTAGGCCCATAATAAAACAATTACACAAGGTCATGGATGGCCTTTAAGTATAGATTGAAAAGGCAAATTATTTATGTACAATCAACACAGTATAAGGAAATACATATTGATGTGTGAACCAACAGAGGAGCCCCCCAATACTTGATTGAACAAATGACCATGACCATGAGTAAGAAAATACCATTTTTTGGTTTATAAGACGCACCTAATTTTAAGTCGCACCCAGGTTTGAACAACAGAAAATAGGACATAAATGTTAATAATAAAGCTACTCTGGTGATATAAAGATGTGGAGGGGGTAATGTTAGTGGTCTATGGCTTGGTGCTCTAGGGTAGAAGAGGGGGTAATGATTTATTCCAAAGTTGTAGAAGTATATTAGTTGGGTTGTGCCATATAATAAAGGATATTATATACTGTCCCCAGTAGTGACATAACAAGTTCCTAATACAGTTTACTTTGATTGTTTTGTACCAAACTTCATAAAGAGCACAAGTCCATTTATTGTGGAATCAGTTATGTACCTGGTGTCTTATTTGTGTAACATCTTTCATTTATGCCACTTAAACTCCTTATACACAATTTAGCCACATGGATTGTTTACTTTGTCTGGGTGTTGGCCTCCAGTAGGCATTACAGATCACACAGTGACTCCTTCTGCACCACTATAGTCAATGGACCTGCCAGCACATACATCCAAATCCCGTTTTGTAGCGGGTTTGGACATAAGCCCCGATGGGACCACTGAACATGGGACAAAACGCAGTGTGAAAAACCCTGTTATCTCAGCGATAAGAGCGCCGTGCTTTTGAATGAATCCTTTAGTCTATGATTTAAGGAAGCAATCAGTGAGGTCCAGAATGACTGACCTTACTACCTGCAGACTTTAAGATGCACATATGTGCTGCCCAGGGAAGGGGGTACTCAGTCCCGGGCGGTTGCAAACGGGAATGTCACTTCAGGTAGCCGTTGCCCGGTCTCGTGCCCTGGGGACGCTTAATAAAAGGGGAGTATTTACAGGGGATAATAGAGTTAATGTTCGTGACACCACCTGCGGGTTGCGGTTAAAAGTGGAGAACCGTCGCTGCTCAACGTGGGTACTCCCAGGGATAGTGATAGTGGCAGCTATGCTGGTAGGCCCTCCGCAGGAAGGGTTGTGCCTGGGAGATGTATGGTATATAATGATGGAGACCACACCAGGTTAACTTTAACAGTCTCTACTCACATGGACCCTCGGCTTGCTGGTTCCGGTCCCAGGAGTATCAGTGCCAATGTAGTGGAGGTAAGTGTCCAAACCCTAATCCTAGTTTACTGCTGATGCCCCCGGATTATTTGGTTCAATGAAGTCTGTGAAGGTATCCTCACTGTGAAGGTATTTGGCAAACCATTTGAAACTTGACATTTGACCTAGGGCCCTGTGCCCCGTGCATGCTCAGGTCCCAGCGGTATCCCAGTACCCATCCTGGCGACCTCTCTCCTGTGCCCCCGGGGTCACCATTACACGAACCCAGCTCAGGCACATCCGCACACCTCTCCTGTGTGCTCCCTTCTTCTCTCCTCACTACAGACTGACTGACCCCTTCCACCAGGCTGACTATACCCATGGACTCGTTCCCATGGCGACCATCCCCTTACATGGTTAATCCTCTATGTCCAGTGTGGAAAGGAGAACTAGGATTTAGATGTGTGTTGGTGGAATCAGCACTGCTACTCCAGGTCCCAGTGGGTAGGTCCTGTATCCCCAAGAGGATACAGTGCCTTGTAGTGCCCTGAGGCTCTCAGGGGTGCTACACATACATTTTAGTTAGATGATGCCTTGATAAAGATTATGTCTTATAGTGAGAAAAATATTGTACTCATACAGTGTACAAAAAAAGTAAAAGTGAGAAGTACATGCAAAAATGGCTGTTTATGGAGGCTAACCCACCTAGCAGCACCCTTGACTCTCATTTCATAAATAGTACACCAGAGGTCAATGTATACATATATACTAGTAGTCATTAAAATATTCTGAACTTCAGGAAAAACATGATTTGTTTCCCCATTTTCTGAGACTCACAACATTTTTATTGTTTTGTAGACCTATGTAAAGGCTTTCTTTTTTGAGCGCTCAACTGAGGTTTTTTATTAATTTTATTTTGGGTCCATCCAATATTTTCATCTCTTTTCATTGCATTTTTTGTGTCTAATGAGAAAAACAAAAAACATCACTGCAGTAGTCTCATTTTTTATTGTTCTTTTGTGTTTAATGTAAGATTTAAATAGTTTTTTTAAATTTTGATAGATCATATCTTTTTGGATAGAACTATGACAAAATGTTTTTGTTTTTTTTATTTCTTTATCTTTCAACTGCAAAAAGGTACATCATTTAAAAGATTTCAAATATATGTTTTTAAAATTTTTACTTTATTTTTTTAGTTTAGTTTTGGTAACTAGAAATTGCATTTTTATTCTATATATTCCACAATACTTCAGTAACAGTGTAATATCATGGACTTCATAGGAGCATCAAGATGGCAGCTATGATGTGCATTCTGCAGGTTCCCAGCTACCATGGAACCTGAACAATTGTGCCGCACAATCTGACCAATCTCTCAATCCTTGACAGTACCATATAAACAGTAAAACAGCAATGATTGGAGCTAGCTCTGATTGCTGCTGATACAGGTAGATAATAGCTTTGTACATAGCTGGCACCTACAGACAATGGGCTCAGCACCTGTGCAACCCAACTCCTATACTCGCTCCATATAACTAAATCTCTCAGTACCTTCCATGTCAGGAAGGGGTTAACATAAACAATCCAGCATCCAAAAAAGTATGGTATTTAAAATCCATACTTTTTGAAACTTAAAAATCATTATCAACAAGATGCACATCCTATAAAAAAGAATATAAATCTCTGACGCATTTCAGTTCAAGAGCGATCCTGACCCATAGCCAGTTAAGATAGTAGACATTAGCCTCTTTTAAATTCTATACTTTTTTTGGGTGCTGAAGTGTTTGTCAGTTTACATAGACGTGTTCCAAATAATTTGTAACAATATAATAATCTTACATGTGTAAAAAATATTTGAGCCTTGCAATGTGAATACAATGCCTTGCAAAAGAATTCACCCTTTTGTATTTTACTTGGTTCACTGTTTCACAACCTGGAATTTCAGTGCGTTTTTTTTTTTGGGGGGGGGGGGGGGTTGGTGGGTTCAGGGTTTGCATCCGTTCATGTAAAGAACATGTCTTTAACTGTAAATATTTGGTTTTCATTTTATTGTGAAGCAAACAACACAAAGGACAAAATAACTGAAAACTTCAGTGTGCATAACTATTCACCCCCCTAAAGTCAGTACTTTGTAGAGCCTCCTTTTGTGGCAATTACAGCTGAAAGTCACTTTGGATAAGTCTCTATGTGCTCTCTACATCTTGCCACTGGGATTTTTGTCCATCCCTCAAGGCAAAATTGCACCAGCTTCTTGGTTTCATCTGGTGAACAGAAATCTTCAATTGCATTAAAGTCTGGGCTTTTTCTAGGCCTCTCCAATACTTTAAACTGTGGTGACCTCATGACATCACCGATGGTCACTGCCACCGGCAGTTCTCATGGCCCTCAAAGTCGGCAGTGGCTGTTGTTCTATTCTATGGGGCTTACAAACATACCAATAAATTTGTTGTTTATTTGTTGATAAAATAAAGATATTTAAGTCCCACCCACAGGACTATTCTGAGAACAGTCATGACAGAGGGAATTGTTCACTTTCGGTGAGGTTAAACCAACTTTGCTATTTTGGGGTAAGGCATAATTTTCATGATAACCATCTATAACCATGCTGTGCATGCTACAACGCTTTGGAACTGTTGGGTCAAATGGGCAACAATAATGTTATTGGAAAAAGTGTTGGAAAAAAACTTTTAAATTTCATGCTCATTTTGGCCCCTTTTCTGTAGCCTGTCACCTTCAGATCACATGCATATGATGAGCTGTTGGACTTTAAAGGGGCCCCATATATTATTCATGCACAGGGGCGCTATCCTGTCTGTATCCGTCAGTGGATTATAGTATTAGTAAATTATAGTGTCAAGATCCCCCTGCTCTATAAAGTGATGCTTGCAAATTGGACTGAATCTTCATATTGATAGGTTCCATTTAAATACATTTTCCATTTTAAGCCACTCAACAAGTAAAATATCTGCTGTTTGTAAAGCAAAGACTCTGACAAAAAGTTCAAAAAGATGGTGGGGCGTCTACTGGGAATCTCTTTAGCCTTCCCACATAAAGTATAGAGCATCTTCAAAACTTAAAAAATATGGATGGGAGTGCTTCTTTATTATATGTGTGTATATGTGCATATCTGTTAGGACCTGGTGGTGGATCCTCTGGGCCGTGCACCGGACTCCCCCACTGAGGCAACCTGGAGCTAACCCGGAGGGCCTAGATGCACGGTAGCTGGAGCACTAGTGTTACTGGGCCAGCGTCCTTCAGGGGACTGGTAGCAAAATGTCTCTAGAGTCACAGAGTTCCTGGAGGCAATTGAGATGACGGAGATCAGGTACTGGATAGGGACATCAGGCGAGATCTGGATCCTGCTGGACGTAAGGGCCGAGATCACAAGGTGAAATCGGGGATCGGAGACAGGTTCAGGCTGAAGGCAGATGATGGGAGTCACAGCCGACAGTCATCGGAGGACTTCCTGGGCAATCCGCAGTCAGGACCAGGTTAAGGTAGCAGGGCTGGCTCTGTGGAAGACACAGGATAAGAGAGAGGCAAGGCACTAGGACACCTGAACACCTAGCTTACAGAACACGTTGATCAGGTGCCGCCCACATGGAAAGGGGAGTCTTATATACTCTGCACCTGTCTCAGCTATATCCTGTTTCAGGAGTGCTGGGCCTATAAGACAAGGTGAGTGGGCGCGGCCCCGCCCTATACACAAGCATGTGCTTAAGAATCAGAGTGAGACTCAAGAGACCAGGAACAGGATGCAGGAAAGCACGAGCGGGAGCGGCAGCCATGACCGGTGGGCACGTGGACTGGATCAGTGGGTAAGGAGTGATGCCGTGACGGTGAGACTGGATCAGTGGGTAAGGAGCGGTGCCGTGATGGCGTGACCGGATCAGTGGGTAAGGGGCGGTCACCGGGAGCGTGACAATATAATGTAGTGTGAATGTATTAATATACCGTACTTAAATATATTCAGTCTCTCCAGGATCTAGCAACGTTCTGCTCTGATTCTCATTGACATCCCCACAATTCCAACGATCCAGCTCCCTCTGACTATGCAGGAGCCGGAAGTCTCTTTTAATACATAAGGGTATGTGCACATGCTGCAGTTTTAACTGCACCCAAACTTCAACCAAGACTGCATCCAAAATGGCCCCTTGTCCCAGATGGTATGTAATGATGGTGTGTTGTTTGCTTGTTTTTTGGTGCGTTTTATTAATTCTGAATTTGATGTGTATTTTTGTGAAAAAATAGTAATGAGTGGACCGAACTGTAAAATCAGACCCCAGCGGGCTCAAAAGCACCCTCAAGGGTCGGACACTCAGAAAATAAAAAAAATATATATAGTACCGTAAAACTAAAGAAAAAAATAGAAAGCTAGCGCAATTTACTTAGAGTCACCTGCGCGGCTGTACACTGCTTCTGCAGTTGCTCATTCTTCTTCCGGCACCGCTCATTAGGCTCATGCATATTCACTGCTTCCCCCACCCACCGGCGTCTATGATTGGTTGCAGTCAGACAGCGCCCCCAGCCTATGTAACAGCATGTACGACAAATCCAATCACAGACCCGGTCTGCAGGCGTACAGTAAAAATAAATAAATTAATTAAAAAAACAGTGTGTGGTTCCCCCCCAATTTTGATAACCAGCCAAGATAAAGCCATACAGCTGGGGGCTGGTATTCTCAGGCTGGGGAGACCAATGGTTATTGGGAGCCCCCCAGTCTAAAAATATCAGCCTTCAGCCACCCAGAACTGTCGCATACATTAGATGCGACAACCCCAGCACTTTAACCGGCTGTTCCCGATTGCCCTGGTGCGGTGGCAATCGGGGTAATAAGGGGTTAATCTCAGCTCACAGCTGACACTAAGCCCTAGATTAGTGATGGCAGGCATCTATGAGACCCCATCACTAATCTGTAAGTGAAAGAAAATAAACACAAACACCGAAAAAATCCTTTATTTGAAATAATATACAAAGAAAGACCCTTTAATAAAGAAACATATAAATCGGAGTACTACCTTAAAATGCAGAAGAATAATCAGGTCGCTTCTTTTAACCGCTTTGTGTCTTTACACACCTGAAGAAGTTAAAAGATGCTCAAAATCTAAATATATGAGCATGAAGTCATTTTTATATAGAAATGCATATGGTAATTTTCTTGAGTGTTTAGTTTGCGCATAATTAGATGGTGTTCGAGGCGGAATGTGCCTGAAAAAGACGTTGTATTCACGTTCCCGGAGAGTTTTTACATGGTCATTGTATTTTGAGAAATATTTTCAGAATATCATATATTTAGTCATGGTTGTATTTCTATTCTTGATAAGTGGTTATATAAATGTGGGATAAATATGGGAAATATGACTATTTTTATAGCTGTGATAAACTCTTGATGAGCCCTAGACGGAGGGGAGTGTTGCCGTCAGCTTCTTCTGGTGTGGTCTTTAGATTTCCCTCCTTGCACCCTTGTGACAAGCTAATAAGATCTCTTGACTGACTGTAAAAGACATGCCTGATGCACATACAGATTGTCTCCCTGATTTATAATAATTGCTGTGGAGTTAACGGCCTAGACAGACCACAGCTGGTGCACAAATGGTGAGAGCAATGTCTTCCTTGTTAGCAAATAACTAACAAGTTCTCACTCATGACAGAGTTTCTAGTCCTTTCAATGAATGTGATGCTTGGAGGTAAAAACATGAGATTGCTTTGACCTGAAATGAACTGAGCTACCATAACAAGAAAGGATTTAATATTCTCCATTAGCTATTACTGTGACATGTAGCTGGTTCTACAGTATTCTCAAATCAGATGATACATTAATTAAAATGTATACACATCTATAAGAGCAACCTATCACATGGACAACACAGTATCTCCTCCAACTCAGACCGCAGGCAGTCAGCAGTCACTGATTGGCTACAGTGGTCATGTCTCCCACAGAAAAAGGAAGCAAAGAGATGAGTAGGGGATACAGGCAGCAGTGCTGAAGAGAAGTGAGGTTCTGTTGAAGGGAATCTGTCAGCAGATTTTTGCTATGTAAGGTGAAGACAGTGTGCTGCAAGGGTTAAAACAGAGAATTCAGGGATGCCTGTTTCGTCAAGGTCTGATCTGTTGTATATTTGCTATGTTTGTATAAGCAGCAGGACTTCTCATTGCTCAAACCACAATGTCACGCACACAGCAGTCCGACACGCCCCCTCTTCACAGTCAATATACAATCTCTAAGAAGAGCCTAGTGAGGGCAAGTGAGGGCAGGGGCAGCTCTCTCAGCTCTGCTACATGGCTAAACCTAAAAATTCTGACTGTATCAGAAAGGCTGCAGCCATTAATCTAAGTGATACATTGCTGGGTTCAGGATCTATTTGCCTACATCATGCTGCTCTCAGATGTGGTAGCAAAAATCTGCTGACAGATTCCCTTTAAGTGTTTTTTTACACCATTCTGAGCTTGATTTTACTATAAAAATTAGTAGTGGATAATCACTTTATAGGGGATTTTCAAGAAAATGAGACTTCTATCCTGCACATTAGTGTAATGACAAAAAATTTTTTTTTTATGAAACCATGTGCAATCAAGGAACTTTTATTGGTAATTTAAGAATAAGCATTGCTTTTTCTTGTTTTTTAAAAAAAGTTCCCCCTTTCATTCAAATGAAATAAGGCAAAAATTATTTTTTCCACCCAAAAAAGGACATGCAATTTTGCATTATTGAAACGATAATAGTAATAACTAAGCAACTTTTATTATTCGTTTTTTAACAAATACGGTATAAAACAGTTAATTATAAGTACAATATGTACAAAAGAAGTGTTTAAAAATTATTTTTTCCTATGAATTTTAGATTCAAAAATTCAATTTTTTTCGATTTCGCATGTAGTTCCTCCATCAGTTTTACAGCACGTTCAGCATTTTGGTTAGATCTGGGAATGTCAATTAATGACTCCTCGACCAACCAGTGCACCTTCAAACACTTAATGGCCTTCTTGCACTTTGTCTTGGTGAGTGAGGTTAACAGTTCATTGAAGGACGCTTCGTTGTAGTGTTGCGACTGGAACCAGGCATTTGCCCACTCATAGCAGATGAAGTCGCATGCTATACCGAGGACGCGGCGCCACTCTGGTATCAGAAAAAAATGCTATAACAGCATATACAGCTTGCGAGTTCCATCTTGCCATGTGCAGGTTTGGGAGTTTCTTCCAACTGATTCGAGGCCAATGTGATGTTGTTTTGTAATGACAATATGCCTGACATAGTTCATATAAGAACTTGAAATCATCTCGCCATCCAGGATTCTCGCCTGTGTTGACATCATCTGTTGCAACTTGGTGGTAATCAATCTGAAGTGAGGCATAGTTTTCTGTTAATTTGTCAATGAAGAAATAATTGAGTTCTGGTTTCTTCGTTGACTCTGGAATAAGGAAATTCATGACGTGCTTCAATAGGAGGTCGAGTACATGGTGTTGACAGCCAATGTATTGTGGCTTCTGAAAGCCCTTTCTCAAGTCATCATCCTGTATCAGCGTTACAATCCCATTCAATCGACCAGTATTTACTGCTGCCGTGTCACAGATTATCATGCGAATATTTTCCCAAGCGTCGTATTCATCAATTAGCTGATGTAGTTCCTTGTGAATAGCCGTGGCAGAACCATTCTCACATTTCAGAATACTGAGTTTGATTTCGGTTGTGGTATTTTTCAGCAGAACTACTTGATACTCTTCCCCTTGGATTCTTTTATTATCGAAGTGGAGACAATAGGGATCTTTGCTTTGAAGTTTTTCAAAAATTTTGGTTTTCATTTTCTGTCCTTCTGAGATTATTCGTCTCCAGACACCCGACTGACTTGGAACCGGTACATCATGACCTTGTTCAGCAATGGTTGCAAGCACTTTATTTGCTTTATGTGTAGAAATGTTGTTTTTCAGTACCAGTAAACTCGCTGTTGTAGTGCTTGCTCTTTTGTATTTCGGTGTGCGTTCAGAAGATGACGCTGAAGAAGAGGTTGGCTTTCGAGTCTCGGGTAAAGATTCAGAGACAGTATCATGTGTGGGTTGAGATTGCAAAGTGCTGGCTTGAGCTTGAAATATTGATAGTCGGATTCATTTTCTTGGATGAATTGATTCCAAAGGAGCTTGTTTGAGCGTCGAATAACCAACCTTTCCTCCACTCTCAACTTGCCTCAGGTAGAGCTCTTTATCCTCCGAGTTTTTCCATTCTCCATTAATGTTGGTGACATCAAATAACTGAGAAAGTGTTGCAGTGAATTTATCAGAAGGTTTCTTTTTGTTGTTGTCATTTAGATCAATCAGACGATTGAGTTTCTTTCTGATGAGTGCACTGGCTAAAAGTGGGAAGTCTAGAGTTTCCCTCCAGAGCAATTCTATATCCATTATCATATTTTTTTATTCGATCCAGTCGCCGTTTCTCGCTGTTGAACAGAAAACTGAAGTTTCCAAGAATTTGGCAGTTCGTTGGCATCCGCGTGAGATTGGAGAGCTTTTCAACATATGGAATACTTGGATTCAAAAAAATCGTTTTTTTTGAAAATTTTGAATTGAAAAAGAGGGGGAACTTTTTTGAATATTTTACAAATTTGATGATACTAATGTCATTTGAATGCAATTGTTCCTCGAATGTAAGGGGTTTCATTTTCGTTTTGCAAAATTTTTAAAATAGTCATCACACTACTGCACATAATATAGGTGATAAATGTGTGATTCCTGGGGAGCCCATTATTAATAATGCCCCATTCCTCATCACTGAATGACTACAGTTAAGAGAAATTGGATTTGAGCGGAATGACCACCTCATTGTGTTAAGTCTGTGAGCCTCACAGAAAGAGCAGAATGAATTGCATGTGTATATATGGACCCAGATTAATTTTTTGTATTTTTCTTTTAAAGAGTGTAACAGCCCAAATGATTTTTGTAAGGGACATAATCCAAGTAAAACTCATACCTGCATTGTTGCATGGGGTAGAAATCATTCTTTATTTAAATATGCCAATGAGGCACTCAGTGCACCTTTGGCATGGCCGGGAAGTGAGGTGCACCTTGTTTTCCATGTATCTCCACCCTCCATTTCCTCGACTGACAGCTTTGGCTTTTGAATAGGCTGAGGAGATAAAACAAGTAGATGGGAAGGAGCACTGAACTAATTCAACTATGCTGAAAAAATGCAAGCAACAAATTTGGATGCTGAAAATATGATTTTATTAGGGTTATGTCCCCTACAAGTTGCTGTGCTTTGTTTGCACAGTCATTTTTTGACGACAGACTTCCTTTAAGGCCTTAATCAGATGTACATTTTTCATGTATGTGTTTTATCGGTGTTTTTCACGGACAGAACACAAACCAATTAAAGTCTCTGGTGCATACACATCCGTGTGTACACAAAACAAATCATAAAGAAGTGTCAATTTTTTTATCACAGTCATGGATCAAAAGTACTCTATCTATGAGTCTGAAATTCACAGACCAAAGACGGATGGCATGAGTGTACAGTCAGTGAATGGTCTACGTTCTGTCCGTTGTTAACATTGCAATCAATGGATAAGATGGAGAAGTTTTCCTATTTATTTTATATATTTCATTATTGAGAATCACTAATCAAACTGATAGTAAAAACTTTCAACTGATTTTCATCAGTGTTTGGTCAGTGAGTCAAACTGATGACACTCAGACTGTTTTTTGCGCATGTGAAAGTCATGAAGGTCTGAATGGGGTTTTTTTTTTATGCTCTTAGAATTTAAACTAAATTCATTAAAATGGATGCAGAATTGTTGATGCAGTGGAGTAAATTCAAAGATGCTCATCTATTTGCTTCTTTTGCTTTGTTGGGCATTTTTAGAGTAAAAAGTCACGTAATCCTGTAGAATGTTTCGCATTAGTCTTCACCTGTGGATAAAAAAATCAATATTAACTTTAAAAAACAGGATAGTAATGGTGTACATTTCAGCAAAGAAATCGTAGCAATTGATGAACTAGGCAAAAACATTTGAAATTGGCTAATTAAAAAAAAAAAGCAATAAAGGGCACAAAACAGAATTAGGTGGACAAAAAACAGGAAATGAGTGATGAATTGAGCCTTATGCCGGCGTCACACGGTACGATATATCGGGCGATATGCCGTCGGGGTCACATCGTTAGTGACACACATCCGGCATCGTTTGACATATCATACCGTGTGACACCTTCAAACGACTGTGAACGAGCAAAAATACTCACCTTATCGTTGCTCGTTGACACGTCGTTCATTTTCAAAATGTCTGTCCTCCTTCTGTGCTCAGGTTGTTCATCGTTCCCGTGGCAGCACACATCGCTCCGTGTGACACCCCGGGAACGACGAACACAGCTTACCTGCATCCCGCCGGCAATGTGTCGAGGGCGGGGGCCAGTTTCCCCGTCGCGGGGGCTGCTCGGGGAGATTGCACTCGGATCCAGTGCCTTCTCTTCGGTGGCTCGAGTGGGCCGGACCTGGGGCTCGAGCAGCGCTTCTCGCCCACGAGTGAAAAGGGGAAGGAATTGGATTTTTGGGATATATAGAGTTCGTGACGCCACCCACGGGTTGTGGTGATGGTGGGCACCACCGCTGCTGGTGACTGGGTTCCCGGGAGCGATGGTGGGGAGCAGCTAGGTGTTGACCCCTCCGTGGGTAGGGGCTATTGGTCCCGGGGCCCAGTAGGATAGAGGGTTCCGTAGGATGGGTTTGCAGGGTGCAATGTTACGGGGCAGCGCAGCACGGTGCCGGATGGCAGAGGTGTACTCACTCAGACGTAGATGGACAGAGTCTCTGGTAAACCAAACGGCTTAATGGACGGGGCCCGCAGCCGGCTGCGGTGTTCTCCCTGGATGGGTTGATGGTGGCTGTCGTTTCCCTGCACCAGTGTTTTGTATCTTGACTCCAATGCCTGGGCACTGGTAGTCCGCTCCTCGGCGTATACGTGTTGGAGGAGCCCGTTTGCCCACAGATGCTAGCCCTATGGTTCTCTGCCCTTGGCGGTGGCGCTTATCCAGAACAGTTTGGCTGTTGCCTTCAATCGGGACTTGGGTGGGAATGAACCCCTGAGGTCCAGACCGCAATCAGTAAATTTGACTAAAGGTTGGCTTCAAGCCTAGTTGGGGTCTGAGTACCCTGCCTGGTGCTTGGCTTCAATCGGCTCCCCGGTTCGGTACCGGCGGGCCACCGCCAGACCCCGGTCCTACGGTTCCGCTGACCATCACCAAATCCTGCAGACAGCCACCGTCTGCCTACCTTGCTGGAAGTGCCTGGGCTCCAACCCAGACACCAACAGTTTCACTCCTCACTCTCTACCGACCACAACTGGACTGACTACTGTGTTTTTCCCACCTCCAGGCCTGTGAACTCCTCGGTGGGCGGGGTCAACCGCCTGGCTCCGCCCCACGTGGTGTGGACATCAACCCTGGAGGGTGGCAACAAGCAAAACCTCAAAAAATAACGCAGGTAAAACTGCAGTGTGTGAACAAGGCCTTAGTATTTCCTAAGCTCTGTTTTGATATTTTTCGTACCAGTGGAATGTCACTTTATCTTCCTAACACAGTAGTGTTTTCAGATAGGTGTCTGGGTTGATTAGTAGGGAATCTGTCAGCAAGTTTTGCTACTTCATCTGAGAGCAGCATGATGTAGGGAAAGAGATTCTGAATCCAATGATGTATCACTTAGATTACTGGCTGCAGCTGTTCTGACAAAATCAAGGATTTTAGTTTTGACATGTACCAGAGCTTAACAAGCTGCCCCCACCCACACCAGGGTTTCACTGTATATTTCTATAGATAGAAGCTGCTAGTCACACAGGGGGCGAAGTTAAGCCGGGTTCACACATAGCGACAGCGACAACGACATCGCTGTTACGTCACCATTTTCTGTGATGCAACAGCGACCTTGTAAGTCACTGTTATGATCGCTGCTTAGCTGACAAACACAGCAGAAGCAGCAGCGATCATAACGACACGCGTCGCTGTGCTACATGTGCAGAGAGCAGGGAGCCACGGACACTGCTTAGCGCTGGCTCCCTGCACTCCTAGCTACAGTACACATCGGGTTAATTACCCGATGTCTACTGCAGCCTCATGTGCAGAGAGCAGGGAGCCGCGCACACTGCTTAGCGCTGGCTCCCTGCACTCCTAGCTACAGTACACATCGGGTTAATTACCCGATGTGTACTCTGCTACATGTGCATATAAATATCGGGTAATCAGGGAAAGGTCTTCCCTTGGTTACCTAATGTTTACCCTGGTAACAGCTTACCGCAGCTGCCAGACGCCGGCTCCTGCTCCCTGCTTGCTTAATTTCGTCGCTCTCTCGCTGTCACACACAGCGATGTGTGCGTCACAGCGGGAGAGCGACGACCAAAAAATGAAGCTGGACATTCAACAACGAGCGGCGACCTCACAGCAGGGGTCAGGTCGTTGCTGGATGTCACACACAGCGACAGCGATGGGACGTCGCTGCAACATCACAGAAAATGGTGATGTAGCAGCAACGTCGTTGTCGTCGTCGCTCTGTGTGACCCCACCCTTAAACTTGAGCTCACATGTTCCACAGTCCACTAATGATAAAGCTACTGAAGCTTAAACTAACATTGCAGGTAAACAAAAACACACTTTGTAATAAGAGCCTCCTGGCCGTTATCTGTATGTTAGCCATTGCAGCATGCTGTCTTCAGATTACAAAACAAAAACCTGCTGACAGATTCCTGTTAAAGAAATCAGACATGGTCTTACAGGATAGCCCCCACACAATTGGAACTTGAAAAAGGTGTTTTTATTCTAAGGGCTGGTTCAATTTTTTATGGATAGATCTAATACCGGTTATAGTCTGCAGGGCTGTTCACATATCCATGTATTTTTGGGGACCGAGTTATCACAAGAACCCAAAGACATGTCCCATTTTGATCCAAGTCATGGATAAAGCTTGCTAATGCAAGTCTATGGGTCTGTGAAAAAATCAGACAGTACTTGGATGCTATCCATGTGCTGATGAAATTCTGATGGTAAAAATGCATCCGAAAAATCACTGCTGTCAAGGAGCAGAAAAAGAAATATAGGATTTTGATGATGGAATTAATTCTTCACAACTCTTACAGAACTTACATGCACTGAATGAACAGGGATGAGAACGGCCTATTGAAAAGTGCAGAAAAAATGTGATTTCATATTGTGAAACCTCTTTAATTGCGATGTCAACTCTGAAGTATACATCTCATTATATATGCAGACTGATACATTTTGAGATGGATGATTACGGCATAAAATTACCACATGATGTTTATTTTTTTCACTCCTAAAATCCAGATGTGTAGTCAAAATATACTCATTAGCACAAATAAACTGGAAATAGAGCTATTGTGATGATATTCTCATTTGAAGCCACTTTGCGTGCACTTGACCAAGTGAACTGTACAGACGCTAGAGATTAATGCACCCGAGTCTTGCAAAGATAGCAATCAGCCCCTTGATGCAAACATTAACGTAAGCAGCTTGTCTGCTCTCTCTGCTATTGTCATGGAACAAAGATCTGCTGCTCGGCTGATTTTCACTTGTTTTGCTCAGAAATAGCAAGGACAAAAAGCGAGTTCAGAGCAACCCTTCTATAGGAATTCTTCAAAATGCGGGGTGTAGTTATTCCAGTATATAATGAATGTTTCCAGTTCAATGTAAAAGCACTTATCAAGCTCTTAAAATTCAGACAAACTTAGCCCAGGGAAGACACTTATATAGGACAGCGTATATGCCCTCTAACTTGACAGTCTAGGTACTTAATATAGTCTTACATCATGATGTCCATGAGATCTGTTGGCGCCAAAAGAGGTAAGATGGACACATATTTCCATTTTTACTGTTATTAGATTGATATGTCCATAAAAAACCAGACGAGAACAGATCAGCTTCAAGCCTTAGAAAACGCAACGCATGTAAAAGAAGTTACAGGCATTTCCCTCTATGAAAGCATTTCATAGTTTACAGTAGAAGTCAATAGGGAGGCTGAAAAATGTAGGGAAGACTGGTAGCAGTATTTTTGAGCATTTTCTAAACATTTTCATCTAAAACAAAAAGATTGCATTTTTACTCATTATTTAATCCGGAATTTGCAGAGAGAGAAAACATGTCCGCTCTCCGCAGGCTCCGAGAGGACGCAGTTGTGAGCAGGGGATGTCACTCAGTTCAGTGGAAGTCACACCCAGGTTCCCCTGTTGCTTTCAGTGAAAGTGCTGCCAGATTGTTGGACTACTTGACATGGCATTGACCTGCAATCCATCAATCTGACAGCACTTTCACTGAGAGCAGCGAGGGAGCCTGGGTGGGACCTCAAGTGACAAGACTGTTGGACTAGTCTGGCAATCAGGTCACTGGAGGTCACACTGGAGTTCCCCCACTGCCCTTAGTGAAATTTGAAGCCACTGTCAGATTGCGGGTCATTGAGAGCAACAGGGGAGCCTGGGTGTGACCTCCGCTGAACTGACTAACATCACCTGTTTACAGCTGGGTCTACCATTGGCTATCAGTGATTCCCGGAGCCTAAGGCGAACGAACATATCTTTCCTCTCTGCAGGCTCTGGATGTAGCAGAGCTGAGGCTAGTCATGGGACTTAGTATAGATTACGTCGGATCTGCAAGGGTATTTTGGGGGTTAATAAAATGGTGAAAGAGGGTGTGTGTATTTTATTTCAAATAAAGGATTTTTTCGGTGTTTGTATTTTATTTTTTGTCACCTACAGGTTTAGTAATTTGAGGTGTCTCATAGACGCCTCCCATTACTAATCCAGGGCGTAATAGCAGATGTCATTTTTTGACAAATCACAGATTTCATAAACCCTTGACATTACTCTGATTGCCACCACACCAGGGCAATCGGGATGAGCCGGGTAAAGTGCTAGGATTGGCACATCTAATTTGATGTGCCAATTCTGGGCAGCTGCAGGCTGTAATTTTTTGACTGGGGGGGCAATATCCATAGCTTCTCCAATCCTTATAATACCAGCCTCCATCTGTCTGCTTTACTGTGGCTGGATATCAAAAAATGGGGGAACTATATGGCTATGCAGGTCTGATGTAGCTCAGGGATTACAATATAGTCTACAAATGAGCACCTGAAAAACAAAAAAGAGAGAAATTAAATCAAGAGACTGTCCCTCATCCATCAGTTTATTAGTAAGCAAAGTTCCCAGGTCTGACAGTTCAGCGGTTCACATGATGTTCCTTGATGATGTAGATCAAAGGCTATGGAGCCTCACAACAAGGCTTTAGAAAGAGGCTTCATAGACTTTGAGCTTTAGTCGCTTCCGGCTCATGCTGCAATCGCCAAGACCTGGCGACACTGATGAGCAGTAATGTCAGGAACATCACCGCTCATCACAATGATGAGTTGTTACATTCCTGTCGTCACCGTTCATCAATGTCGCCAGATCCCGCACGGAGCAGATTCAGAAATATCTTTTTACATTTATGGAATGGATTATAAATCACAAAAATGACTACAAAAATTTGCGAAAGTACGTACATACGAGTACCGAGCACCCGAGCATGGGAGTGCTTGCTCATAGCTAGAAAGCAATTCAACTTGAATGAATTTGCTCATCTCTAGCTTTCACAAATATGTTCTTCAAATAAAAATTAAAAATATATAAATAAAATGTTAGTATGGTATGATGGAAATATCACCGAGCCAGGTGAGTTCCTTTTTATTAATGATAGTCACCCAAACTGGGCAATGCACCATGAATACCCTCATGGCTGGTCACATCTTTGGGATGTAATGGGAAAAGAGTTCATATAAGTATAATGGAGCAGTCTTTCTTACATCACCGTACCCAATAATCCCATTAAACTCTAGTCACAGATTATGTTTGCATCAATGGACAAGGCAACATGCCTAAAGGTGAAGAAATGATTCTGTAAAAAGACTTTTTCTGTAACACTGAATTGCTATCCAATCATGCCTGTGTTCATTGTCTCTACCTGCTAAGCTAAGCTCTCTGTATGACCTGCCAAGGAATAGAGAAGTGACAATTGCTTTGTGCATATTGCTGGCACAGAAAAATGGTTGTCACTTTTCAAGCCAATTAAACTGTTTTCCTGACAAAAGCAGGGAAATCTCTTTACTACATAGGAACTTACTCTCAAAGTAAACCTGTCAGGTCATTTTTGGACTTTAACCTGCAACCATGCCTTATTATATGAACTGGCAGTTTCTAAACATTCCCCTGGATCTAAATCTGACGCTTCAAATCCCAAAATTCACTTTAAAAATACAATGCTCCTTACAAAGAATGCAGATATCATTGCTACAATGTACATGCAGGAATCCCCTTCTGACCATCGCAACGCATGCAAGTACAGTGCAGAGTAAATATATGACATGTAGTGCACCTCCAGAGAGCACAAGGCTAAAGGCCCCGATACACGCAATGACGTATCTAACGATATATCGCCGGGGTCACGGATTCCGTGGCATACATCCGGCATCGTTAGCGACATCGTTGCGTGTGACAGCAAGGAACGACCGTTAACGATGGAAAATACTCACCTTACCATCCATCATTGACACGTCGTTCCTTTTCAAAAAATCGTTGATTGCAGAGGACGCAGGTTGTTCGTCGTTCCCGAGGCAGCAAACATCGCTACGTGTGACACCTCGGGAACGATGAACTGCAGCTTACCTGTGGCCGCCAGCAATGCGAAAGGAAGGAGGTGGGCGGGATGTTACGTCTCGCTCATCTCCGCCCCTCCGCTTTTATTGGGCGGCCGCATAGTGACGCCGCTGTGACGCCGCACGAACCGCCCCCTTAAAAAGGAGGTGGTTGGCCGGACACAGCGACGTCACTAGACAGGTAAGTCCGTGTGACGGATCCTGACTATATTGTGCGCCATGGGCAGCGATTTGCCCATGACGCACAAACGATGGGGGTGGGTGCTTTCACCAGCGATATTGCTGCGTGTAACACCCCCTTAAGGGTGGCTCGTAGTGACGTAGAATAGCCGAAGAATAACAACCAAGCCAGGAGAGGTCGGATCAAAGCACAGACTGATAGAGGTATCCTGACATTGTTATTTCCCAGAGGACTTTTCAGTGATTTTTGCTTTTGGGCTACATTAGATTTACAATTGAAGGTCAAGTTTAGAAACCTTTTCAGGTCCGGTAATAGGACAAAGTGCAAGTTTACCACAAGATCAAACCACCTGTCTAGTCCCCTTTAAAGTCTGTGGCATAAGGACAAAAATATTGAATTGAACCAGTAAACTTGGCAATGCCCAATAAGATGAGCTCTATCCATTATAAAAATAGTGGAATATTTTTTGTATCCGACACTACCAGGAATCTCTTCAGTACTGATGCTTGCTGACATCACTTCTTCTAAAAGAGCAGCTATTGCTACTTGTGGTGCTTTACTGATAATCCCATGGTGTTTAGTTGATACTGTATAACACTTATTTTAACATTTATTTCATGAGCTATAGTGGCTTTCCTTCTTAGGAGGGCTTTAGTAAATACTAGTTTGAGAAGTCTGTTGCTGTTATATCTTGATGGAACAACACTGAAGATAAGACAATTTGATACAATGTAAAGTAATCAGTTTCCAACTTATTTAAGAATGTAAATTTGGTGAGCCTCCTAAATAACTCGAAACACAGACTTTAATGCCTAAACAGCAGGCAACAAAAGTGAGTACACCCCTAAGTAAAAATGGCCAAAATATGTACAAAGTGTCAATATTTTATGTGGCCACCGTTATTTTCAAGCTCTGCCTTACCTCTCTTGGGCATGGAGTTCACTAGAGCTTCACAGGAGCCACTGGAATTTTCTTTTACTCCTCCATGACAACATCATAAAGCTGGTGAATGTTAGAGACCTTGCACTTTTCCACCCTCTGTTTGAGGATGCCCCACATATGCTCAAAAGCGTTTAGATCTGGAGACAGCCAGTCCAGGACCTTTACCTTCAGTTTCTTTAGCAAGGCAATCTTCATCTTGGACTTTTGTTTGGGGTTGATATTATTTTGGAGTACTGCCCTGCAACTCAGTTTCCATAGGGAGGGGATCATGCTCTACTTCAGCATGTTGCCATTCATGGTTCCCTCAATGAACTGTAGCCCTACCTCTACAGGCGGCAGCACTCATGCAGCCACAAACTCTGAAACTCCCATCACCATGCTTGACGGTAGGCAAAACACACTTGTCTTTGTACTGCTCACCTGGTTGTCACCACATATGCTTGACATCATCTGAATCAAATAAATTTGGTCTCATCAAACCAGAGGACATGTGTTCAGTAATCCATGTTCTTAGTCTGCTTTACTTCAGCAAACTAATTTGCAGGCTTTCTTCTGCATCATCTTTAGAAGAGGCTTCCTTTCAGTAAGGAAGCCATGCAAACCAATTTGATACAGTATGCGGTGTATGATCCAAGCACTGACAGGATGATCCCTCCACTCCTTTAATCCTTGCACTAATGCTGGCAGCAGTCATACTTCTATTTTGAAAAGACAACCTCTGAATATGACGCTGAGCATGTGCACTCAGCTTCTTTTGTCGACTATCGTGAGGCCTGTTCTTAGTGGAATCTGTCTTGTTTAACTGCTGTATGGTCTTGGCCATCATGCTGGAGTTCAGTTTCAGGATGCTGGTAATCTTATTATAGTCTAGGCCATCTTTATGTAGAGGAACTCTTCTGTTTTTTCTAATCCTCAGAGAATTCTTTGCATTGAAATTCCATGCTGAACTTCGAGTGACCAAGAGTGTGTGAGCGATAACACCAAATATAACACACCTGCTCCCCATTCACACCTGACACCTTGTAACACTAATGAGTCACATAACACCGGGGAGGGAAAATAACTTATTAGGCACAATGTGGCCATGTCACATAGGGGTGTGCTCACTTTTGTTGGCAGCCATTTTGAAATTATTGCTTGTTTGTTGAGATATTTAGAGTGCACACCAAAGTTACACTGTTAGACAAGCTGTGCACTGTCTACTCTATATTATATCAATGTATCATATCTACATTGATGTCCCATGAAATGATATAATAAAATATTTACAAAAATATGAGGGGTGTACTCACTTTTTATATATCACATATATATGTGTACATCTATGTATACATCTATGTATATATATATATATATATATATATATATATATATATATATATATATATATATATAAATACAGTATATATATACAGTACAGAACAAAAGTTTGGACACACCTTCTCATTCAAGGAGTTTTCTTTATTCTCCTGACTCTAAAAATTGTAGATTCACTTTGAAGACATCAAAACTATGAATGAAAACATGTGGAATGAAATACTTAAAAAAAGTGTGAAACAACTGAAAATATGTATTATATTCTAGGTTCTTCAAAGTAGCCACCTTTTGCTTTGATTACTGCTTTGCATTCTCTTGATGAGCTTCAAGAGGTAGTCACCGGAAATGGTTTTCCAACAGTCTTGAAGGAGTTCCCAGAGATGCTTAGCACTTGTTGGTCCTTTTTTCTTCACTCTACGGTCCAACTCACCCCAAACCATCTCGATTGGGTTCAGGTCTGGTGACTGTGGAGGCCAGGTTATCTGGCGTAGCACCCCATCACTCATATTCTTAGTCAAATAGCCCTTACACAGCCTGAAGGTGTGTTTGGGGTCATTGTCCTGTTGAGAAATAAATGATGGTCCAACTAAACGCAAACCGGATGGAATAGCATGCTGCTGCAAGATGCTGTGGTAGCTATGCTGGTTTAGTATGCCTTCAATTTTGAATAAATCCCCAACAGTGTAACCAGCAAAGCACCCCCACACCATCACACCTCCTCCTCCATGCTTCATGGTGGGAACCAGGCATGTAGAGTCCATCCGCTCACCTTTTCTACAAAGACACGGTGGTTGGATCCAAAGATCTCAAATGTGGGCTCATCAGACCAAAGCACAGATTTCCACTGGTCTAATGTCCATTCCTTGTGTTCTTTAGCCAAAACAAGTCTCTTCTTGTTGCCTTTCTTTAGCAGTGGTTTCTTAGCAGCTATTTTACCATGAAGGCCTGCTGCACAAAGTCTCCTCGTAATAATTCTTCTAGATATGAGGTGTGTCCAAACTTTTGGTCTGTACTATATATATATATATATATATATATAAAAATATATATATATATATATATATACTGTATAAACTGTACTCTTGAAAATTTTTCAGGAATAGTCTTGCTATGTTGTTTTTTTGTTTTTCCCTAAAAGAGAACCATATTGATCCTTAATCGGCCCTATTCACATCAATGGAATTAATATGCAGTGGAGAGGAAGGCCAAAAAATCAGACTACTTTACTAATCTGGGACAAACCCTTTAAGGATCTGGAACCAGTAGCGTTAAGGGTACTTTACACGTTGCGACATCGCTACCACTATATAATCGGGGTCACGGTTTATAGTGACGCACATCCGGTGCCGGTAACTACATCGCAACGTGTAAATCCTAGGTGTGACGATGAACGAGCACAGAAGCGTACAATCTCGCTGATCTGTGTAACCTTGTTCATTTCCATAGTGTCGGGTCGTCCGCAGGTACGATGTTGTTTGTCGTTCCTGCAGCTCCACACATCGCTGTCTGTAAACCCACAGGAGCGACAAACATCTCCTTACCTGCGTCCCGACGGCAATGCGAAAGGGAGAAGGTGTCGGGATGTTACGTCCCGCTCATCTCCACCCCTCCGCTTCTATTGGCCGGCCGATTAGTGACGTCGCGGTGATGTCGCTGTGACGCCGAACGCACCTCCCCCTTGAAAGAGGGATTGTTCGGCGGTCACAGCGACGTTGCTGACCAGGTATGTGTGTGTGAAGCTGCCGTAGCGATAGTGTTCGCAACGACAGCAATCAACACATATCGCATGTGGGACGGGGGCGGGTACTATCGCGCTGGACATCGCTAGCCGATGCTAGCGATGTCGCAGCATGTAAAGTACCCCCTAGGCTTAGTTCAAAGGGCCATATTGAGAATTTGGCCGGTTTAGGCCACGACTGGCTCAGTTTGCAGTTCTGTCTGATTGTCCGCATTGCTGATGGGTGTCGAAGCTACGTTTCCTAATAATGTATAATTCTGGTTCATGAAACTAATCAAAGTAGTGCATGCCATGATTTTTTCGACACAGACCATAAGTCTTCTTCGAAAATCGGCCATGTTCAGTGGCTCTCTGGGTCTGTGTGCACATACGGACAGAGCTGACTGACTATGCTCATCTGAATGACCTCTTATCCCATATAGATTGTCATTTTATCCATTCTGTTGCCCATGTTGCATATTTCCACACATCATTTGCTTTCATAATAAAGTCCAGAATTATTTTGTACTACCCAGTTATCTAGGGTTCCAGTTTACCCTTCAATATGACTTCTTCAGTCTCTACAACTTAATTTGGAGATTACGACTAATGTTGGTATAGTATTATGCGCTGCGAGTGATAACGCAGCCATTGTTCATACTGGCCATTATCACAATAGTACAGAAACTGAAAACTCTACTAGAGCTGCAGTTAATGATACTGCATTTTATAATATTCATTCTTCCACTTACAATACCTCTATAGAAATATTCAAGAGCTTATACAAAAAATGCTTGCGACATCTTTCATGTATTTGTGTGTTCACCAGTTTGGGATGTGGTGGCAGATGGAAAAGCAATTTATTATAATTCCATTTGTATTATAAAATGACAAAGGATTTCCTACTTGACTAAAGTCTTGGAGTGAATGGAATTGAGTCCAAAGTGGTGAGATAAATTAATATATAATTGGATTTTTTCAGATAACTATATATATATATATATATATATATATATATATATATATATATATATATATATATATATATAGGTGATGCATTTGAACTCATAGAATTACCTGAAACACATGAATAAGTAAATGAGCCACGTCTTGGTCTACAAAGTAAAGCAATGCTTTTAGACAAAATTTCAGTAAAAGCACAATTTTGGTAGGATTTGGTAACATTGCTGCAAAATTACATGTTTATTGCCTTGGTTTGGACAAAAAAAAAGAATAGAATTAATGAAAAAAGCCTAAAAATTATCCTTTTATGAACTGAGAGACATAATTTAATTCCTAAGCCTGAGTTCACACATTGTATCCGTGGTACAATTTTGATCTGTGTAATTTGGAAAAATTACATTTACATTTTTTTTAAATCACAGCATGGTACTGTTTTGTTGCAGCAAAAAAAAAAAAAAAAAGAACACATTACTCTCGCAAGCAAGTTAACGCAACCTAAAATTCCCAGAGCTGTCCAAACTTGCTGCATACAGATTTTTTTTATTACAATATTACTTTCATTGTAATTAGTAAAATGAACAGAAGAATAAGGACACGTAAGGTCGGTTTCACATATCGGAAAACTGGATATTTTTCAGATAACAATATGTATGGGTGATGCATTTGAACTCATAGAATTACCTGAAACACATGCATAAGTAAATAAGCCACATATTGGCTTGCAAAGTAAAGCAATGTTTTTTGTCAAAATTGCAGTAAAAAGACAAAGTTTTTGGTAAAATTTTGTAAAATTGCGTTAAATTACATGTTTTTTACCTTGGTTTTGCCAAAAAAAGAGAATAGAATTCATGAACGCAGCCTAAAAATTATCTTTTTATAAACTAAAAAGCATAATCTAATTCTTAATCATGCGTCCACACATTGCATCCATGGTACAATTTTGATCTGCGTAATTTGGAAAAATTACATTTACATTTACATGGCATATTATTATTTTGTACAAAAAAACACATTGCTCTCTCAAACAAGTGAACGCAACCTAAAATTTCCAGACCTGTCCAGCGTTCCTGTATAAAGGGTTTTTTTTTACAGTATTACTTTCATTGTAATTAGTAAAATTAGCACAAAAATAAGGACAAGTAAGTTCGGATTCACACATCGGAAAACTCAGCCCAAGTGCCTATGACACTTTATGGGCATATATAAAGCAGGTTGGGTCACTCAGCACTCAGTTGGGTGAGAATTTGTGTGTGGTCCATGTGACAACCATGTTGCTAGAGAAAAATGGACATGTTGCTGCGTGGAGCACACGGACACACGTTCATGAGAAAACAGGGATGTGTGCGCAGACCCATTGTTTTTATTGGGCCTGTGTATATACGTGTCTTCGGTATGTATGGATCCGGACGCCATAAGTACTGGAATCATGGATGTGTGAAGAAGGCCTTTGAGTTTAGAGTTTGTATGCTTTACATCGCTGTGCTTGGGTAGGCTCGGTGCTCATCCCAGTACGAGCCGTTTGCAGTGTTTGAATGGCTCGCACTGAGGGTAAAAACTGCGTGATTGAGTGTAGTGTGTACAAAAAAAAACGTGCCCTCCCTCCCACGGAAGTGCTCTGTTTATGGCTGGCGGCAAGTGGCCAGAGAGCCAAACTGAACAATTGGTGAGTTCCAAGGAAGTTCGAGGCAAGTCGGGGTCCACAGCAGAATTTTATCTCAGGCCTGTTTCACACATCAGTGAAAAACACAGATGTTTTTCACTGACGTGTTAAAAACGCATATGTCCCTCCGTGTGCTGTGATTCAAAGCACAGGTGGGTTGTCCATGTGTACGTGATCCGTCATCCGTGATTGCACATGGATATAAACTCACCTGTCCCTGCTCCTGCTGTCCATGGTGCTGAACTCTTCGGCTCTACTGTGTTTCCAGCTGCTGCTGCAGCTATTTCTGGGTCACAGTGTCATGGATAAATGCATATGCATGACCATAACAAGTCGGCTCCGAAGCAGCAGCTAACAGAAGCAGGAGACAGCATCGCTGGAGAAGGTGAGTATAAAATGTTTTTTTATTTTCAATGTATGAGTTTTTCTAGTACGTATTTCACGAATTACACCATAGTGTGATCCATGGGACATCAGTGATGCCAGAAAAAAACGGACATGTCTCCGTGTGGAGCACACAGACAAGCACGGCGACACGGTCAGTGAAAAATCACTGATGTGTGCCCAGACCCATTGATTATAATGGGTCTGCGTATGTCTGTGGTAATGGTACGTATAAAAACTTCCACATACGTACCAGAATCACTGATGTGTGAAAGATGCCTTAAGGTCAGCTAAACACCCCGAATCCAAACTTTAACAGAGACATCTCAATCCACGTGTCAATCAAAAAAGAAGGGGGGCTGACGATAGAATTAAAACAAGGTGGGAAGGTGCATTCAAATGTTGGGCCATGACATGTGAGTGCCAAATGCCTGTGCTTGGTTTGAACAGTCATTCTGTGCTGACAGACTTTAATATTTCAGAGCCAGATGTTCATTATGTCATGTAAAAATTAGTCATATATTAATTTATACTTTCTACAGGTCAGAAGTTGGGGAAATTTGCTACACTGGGGTGAAAAGAGACAAAATAAAGGGCATAAAGCTAAATATTGGAGTTTGTTTTTCTTCTCTGCCTTTCTTAAAAGGAATCTTTTACTCTCCTGTTAGAAGTAAAAAGAACATGTAACATGCCGAGGCCAATCCAACTCCCCAGGATTCTCCATAACCGTGAATTGGACTTGGCATCTCCACTATCTCTGACTCCAGCAAAGCCGAGATTCATCACCAGCCATTTCTGGCAATTTTCACAGCGTGATGTGCAGTTACAGCAGAGTCAGAGAGCACAGTTCATATCTCTGACTCTCTGCGCTGCCACTTACCACTGTGCTGGCTGCAATGCAAAGTGAGTCACAAGCCGCAGCTGAGATGGAGAATTCCTCGCTGCAGCTGTTTACAATTTGTGGAGCCCTTAATCTAATTTATAAGGCAGGTTCGCTGGCATGCTGGCATTCTGCTGGAAGGAGCTTTGGAAGAAGAAGAGGGCGAATATTAAAACCACTTAAACCCTAGCAAAAAATAAAAGGTTACACATTTACCTTTCTGATATTAATCCTCCCATCATAGCCCTGATGTAGAGATCTGTCATTTATACCTATATAGTGTTTCTTAGGCTTTGTTAAAGGGGTTGTGCGTAGCTGAGAGCCAGTTTTTGACTTTCTGGCATGTAGAGGTGTGCCGCCCCCTGCAGCGGTCGAACTGCTCGGATCCGGGGTCTGCTGTGGCTTGAGGGTCTGCTGACCTTACTTACTTACGGACACTTCAAATGAAAAGGGGGAGTGTATTTACAGGGGATAAGAGTTTGTGACGCCACCCGTGGTTCGCGGTAAAGGGAATACCGCCTCTGCCAATGGGAGTACTCAGGGATGATGGAGTGGGGGCAGCCAGATGACGTTCCCTCCATGGGTAGGGGAGGCCCTGGGACTCTGAATGGTGGAGGTGCAGGGGAGCGCAGTGCAGGTTGGAAGAAGGGGAGGACCACGTACTCACTCAGGCAGTGTTGGTAGTGATGCGACCGCAAAGCAGACTATGACGCAAAGGTAAACGTCTCTGGGTGCCGCTGCCTCTCTGGGGGAGCTCGTCTGGGAGTCTGCTTCCTTTGGTGTTGCGGGTGGTCGATACCTTGCCTCCATGCACTAGTGTTAGATGTTCTGAGTGACCCCTTGGCCTGAAGCTTTCAGGGTCCCGCTCCCCACTAATCAGTAGGGAAGCTGTGCTCTCGATGGCTGACACTTGGGATTTCAGTGGGCTGCATGGGTTGGAAAGCCCTATGCCCCTCGATGTGTTGATGCCTTCGATCTCTGAGCTCTTGGGGACAGTTCATAAAGAGACTATCCTCCACAGGTTAATTATCAGGTTGCGTGAATCTACTCCCTGATCTAGGGTCCAGTTTCCTGCCGTGCTCAGTACTGGTTCGGTTACTAGGTACTCTGGTGCCAACCGTTCTCCAAAACTAAGTCTGGCTCCTTTCTCTAATACCCTGCGACCGGGTCTCCAGTCCCAGACCACCATCTGCGACGTAGCCAACGTCTCCCAAGGAGCTCCAACTCCCCTAGCTCCTTACTCTCTGAGGGCTACCACTCAACTCACTCCGCCCCTCCAACCAGTCTGTCTGACTCCTAGGCGGGTGGCACTATTCAAGCTAGACCACCCACTGGTGTGCCTGACAGGGTGTGGTGTAAGGTGACAAGGATTTGAATGCTGATGGAGCAACACCGAAAGTCAGGATCCCGGGATAAGGTTAGAGCCCTGCACCTAAGGATAGAGAGTACAGTACTCTGTGACACCCTGACTAGTTCAGGGGCATCACAGTAGCATCTGATGCAAAATTCGAGGGGCCCTTTTGACACCACTTTTAGTTTGTACCAGTAATGTTTAAGCTGGGAATTCCAAGGGAATTCCATATCGACTTCCCTGGACCAGTAATGACTCCTTTTAGCATATCTTGACTGTTGTTCAGTTACCTTTATTTTATTTTTTTATTTTTTTCAAAACTACATAGAGACGTTGATTATGTCTCTTATTACATAGAAATCCTGTCAGAAAAACATAGTGAATGGTATGATTTTTCTACTTTCAGAATTAATGGTAGAATTTTGCAAATATATGATATGAATTTGCATCTATCTAGGACATTTGTTCTGCAAAAAAAGTGGTATTTGGTATAATTACATGTGATTATTAAGAGAATCTAGATGTAAATTCAAGGACGTAGACTCAGACTTCCATGATCTATCAATAGACTTTAAAGGGAATCTGTCAGCAGATTTTTACTACCTTATCTGAGATTAGCATGATGTAGGCAGAGAAGCCCTGAGTTCAACGATATATCACTTACATTTCTGTGTGCAGCCATTCTGACATAGTGAAAGATTTTAGATTTTGTATGTAGCAGAGCTTGAGAGCTGTCCTTTCCCACATCAGGCTTTCAGTGTACATTTCCATAGACAGAAGCTGATAAAGGGGGTAAAGGTGGACAAGAGCTCATGTGCTGCTGAGACCCACTAATGATAAAGCTAAGAGGCTTAAGCTAACATTGCAGTTAAACAAAAGAAGACTGTAAGATAACAGGGCAAGGCTGAAGTCTCTATTTTTAACTCTTGCAGCATGCTGTTGTCAGGTTACATTGCAGAAACCTACTGAGAGAGTCCCTTTAAGACTGGAACATACTACAAATTAAAGGTCTATTTTATTGTGTATCCAGTAGGTCAGGATAGGAGGATCCAAACTCTTCAAAAAGAACATTTATAAGACTCTTTTTACCTTTATTGTACCTTTTGTTGTAGTCTGTTTTATATTCTGTTGTTTTTTTTTTTTAACTAAACATAAAAAGAAGTCAACTTCTGTCTACGGCTGAATTCATTATACTGGCGGATTACCTACATAGCATATCTCATCCTACTATATGATCCATTTCAATGTACAAGATAAGGAATTATGCTGTCCCATGTATATAAAAAAGCAAAGATATGCCTCTAAATGATTTATTAAAGGCTTATGTTTAAATCAATATTGGAGGATCTGGTTTATCTTTCACCAGTCATTCAGAAGAATCTGTCCCTAACTATGTATTCTAAAATGTTGCCTGTCTATAGCAAGTCTTACTGCAAGTATCCAGCTCCATTTATAGCCTAAAGGGTGCTTTACACACTGTGACCTCGCTAGCGATCTCATTAGCGATGTAACACGCCAGATCGCACATACGATTTGCAGAGATCGCACATGTGACCAGCGCTACAAAAATGACCTATGTGCAATCTCGGCAAATCTTATCTGCGATCTGGCCTGTCACATCGCTAACGAAATTGCTAGCGAGGTTGCAGCATGTAAAGCACCCTTAAGGCTGGATTCACACAATCGTATGGCATGCGATGCGAGTGCTTTGGATGCAATATGCTAATGACCCTCGGCTCACATGTGCCGAGTGTCATGCAACTGTGGTCCGATCCTGCAAACGGATCACAGCTGCGGAGGAAAGTGAGGGAATAATCTTCACATCTCCTCCATTGTCAGCTGATGCAATTATCGCACTGCACTCGACTGTCATCCGAGTGTAGTCTGATGTTTAACTTGCATCCATAGACTTGTAAGGGTGCGAATGGCACGTCTTTCACTGACAATCGCAGCATACTGCAACTTTTTCGTAGAATCTGGATGAGAAAAAAGCTAACCATCTGCTCTCCCTCATTGAATAACATTGGTCCAAGTGCAATGCAAGATTTTCTCGCATTGCACTCATTTGAGTCATACGCTCGTGTGAGCATACCCCAAAAATGTTTTCACTAGAAGTAAAATGAAATTTTCCCAATCTTTCCAAATCCTGAATGAGTCTAGAGTTACAAGCCTTTTTTCTTGTTTAACTTAGCACTTGAGTGTTTCCTTGGTTAACACTGCTCATTCATGGGGCAAGTAAATTGAAGAGGAGACAAGAAGAATAAAGTGTAACTTCAATAATCATCATATACTTGTGATTTCTTACATCTATTGCTGTATGATTCAGAATAATATATTATCAGATAGTATGTGTCAAGAGTAAGACCAGTAAAATCCAAGAATACATTAGGTGATAGTGTGTTTTTCCAAAAATAAGACACTGTCGTATAATTTTTTTTGTCCCCCAAAAAAGCACTATGGCTTATTTTTGGAGGAGGTCTTATTTTTTGAGAAACATGGTTGGGGGTAAGTTTACCCCCCCAAAAAAGCAGACACCCCCCCCCCCCCACTTCCCAGGAGACTCATACTTACCAGACCCGGACGTCTGCGTGGCTCCCAGGTCCTCCCTGTGATCTCTGGTGGGTGCTGCACGCCGTCCTCCCCTGCTGCTGGCTGGCTGACTAACACTGACACACACACATACAGCAGATCGAACATACACACACACACACACACTCATTACATCCAGCGTTACAGAATACTTCTGACCGCAGGGAATGATAGGAGGAAGTCACGTGTCTGGCCCGCAGGTCCTGTAAGCAAGCATTCTTGTGCTCCACTGCACTGCCTCCCAGGATTCTGCCAGCCTGAAGAAATCGGTGTCACTGAATGTGGTGAGTATGCGTGTGATGCGATGTGTGTGTGATGCGATGTGTGTGTGATGCGATGTGTGTGTGATCCTATGTTTGTGTGTGCGATCTGATTGTGTGTGAGATTGGATGTTTGTGTGTGAGATCGGATGTTTGTGTTTGTGTTTGAGAGCTGATGTGTGCGGGCTGATGTGTGCGGGGGTGCGATCACTGCAGGTCCTGTCGCTCGACGTCGGATGCGTGTAATTGCGGGGTGCCCGCTTTCTATAATGAAGTGTCCTGCAATATCTGTACCTTTTTTAGCTGCATGGACACTTCATTATTGAACCGCGACTAGGGCTTATTTTCAGGGGAGGGCTTATATTTAAGCCTTGCTCTGAAAATGCTGAAAATCTCTTATTTTTGGGGGTGGGCTTATTTTTGGAAAAACACAGTAATTGCAATTGTCGCTGATTCTGCTGCTCCAGACTGCACCATGTTCCAATCAATCAACTCTTCCCAAATAGGCTGGAATTTGAACTTTGCCTACGACATGCATGCTGCTGCACAGGGCGCTGCCTGTCGCCTGTCCTGTGCATTTCTCTGCATACGTGGTATTCTGCTCTCAATTTACAATTACTTTTTTTAAAGTTAATTGTCTGCTAAGTGCTGGTTACACTTTCCTTTGAAACATGTAGATAGTTACTAAAGCTGCAATCAAGCTGGCAGAAAGAAGCTGGATTCATCTTTTATGCGCTGTCTCTTCTGTTTTCCTTGATATTTTTTTTATTTTACACTTTTTCTAGCACATTTTTTGAAACATTTTATAAAGTTAGCTCAGAATAGCTATTTTTTCCCAACGCTTCCGTGACCTTTTTCTAACCATATCTCTGTGTTGCAGCTATCAGGCTACAGTCCTCACGGTCGTTTCTCATAACAAAATGAAAGCGTAACACACACCTTAGGCATAAAAAGTAATTATAGGCACAGAGACTGAAGTGAGGATAAGAGACACACATTGCTCATAGGCCTGTTAAGCAGGTGACATTTGCTACTAAACTAAGTAAGAAGTATCCATCTTCAGAAATTTACCTGTGCTGCTTTATGGAATTGCTGTAAAAAATAGGTTATTTTCTACGTTGTTTATCCAGGTAGGAGCGTTAAAAGCTAGAATAAAAGGTTAGCTATCCTCTAAGTAAGGATCGTCCATTATCGGGCAACTGCGTGATGAGATTTCTATAATGCAGCCTTTATTGTCATGCTATATATTGGTACATCATTAGTCTGCAAAGAATTAAATTTTTAACGACTTTGCAAAAAAGGCTCAATTTAGCAATGTGCACACAATGTTTGACTGCAGAAATTTTCTGCACCTCTTGGCAGGAAAAACGCAATGTTTTTGCAGCATTTGTGGTGCATTTTATCACGTTTTTGATGCTTTTTTTCCATGTGTTTTTATCATTGCTTTCAATGGTGAAAAATGCATGCAACAATGCTGAAAGGGATTTGGGAACACCAGGATGGTGCTTAATAATTCAAATTTAACATTTTGTTAAATATGAACTTTTTGTAAAAAAAATATATTTAAGTTGATGAGTCTATGAAAACATTCTTCTTACTGACTTCAGAGCTTGTAAAATATATTTTATTAAACATCTGTAGGTCATTCTTAATATAAGGAATTGTGTGTTCGGAATCCTCATCCCAATATAAGTGGTTACCGTTACAAAGAGCATGTGACCCTGGAGGACCCGTCCTGTATGACTCTTGGTGGTATATATAACACTCACTTGGACTTCCAAGGCACGCCACCGTCAACTTTGTTATAGGGTCTGTTTTTTTGGCAGACTGACAGGAACGGCTACCAGTACCTAGTGAACATCTGAGGGAAACGCTCCCATAAACCAGTGTATGTTACTATAAGTACTTAAGGGATGGAATAACCCCGATGGCTACCGTCATGCATTGAATATTGGCATGCAAATTTCTCCATTAAATTAGAAAATCCTGGGACCATTTTTATGGCAATATAAGATAGGGGATGAATCATATTATGGCGTGTTTTGCTTGAAGGACAGAGCAAAGAATTGTGCTGTGCAAATTAAGAGGCGGTGATTTTGTTATTGGGGGAACTAAACGGAAACTGTACCCACAATATCAGGCGTGGTTGTGCAGAGGTTATATGCTATCTAGCATCACAGATCAAGGACCCATCACAACGGAAGGAATCACTGTCATTAAGCACAAGAGACAAGGATGGAATGAAACCCAATTATGGCGACTGAAATAGTAGAGTTTCTTTATTGAAGCAAGTCTACCTGAACTGGACACTATTGACCAAAGACATTTCCACTGTGATCCTAAAATTATTCTCAAAGTGGTTTTCAAAACACCAGTTGAAACGCCCCTGATGAGCACTAATACCTTTGGAAGAGGGCGAAACGCGTGAGGAGATTCTTGAAATTGCAATTTAAAAATTAATTTGCCTATTTTGTATATTTCTGTCACACGGACAAATGGACCAACATACATTAAGGAGTGTTTCCCTTAATCTTCAGATAATTATATGAGATAGATTCACAGAGACATATCCTTTTTGGACTTTGCATATTTAATCTTGGGAATCTTTATGGTGTAAACACACTTCATACTGTATGTTAGGAGCACTGGAATCTAGAGAAGAGGCAGGGAGCAGGCAGGTACCAGCCATCGAGGAATGGGGGCGTCATCATTGTTAGGACGCCGACGTCCGTTTGTTAGGAAGGGAAAGGTGAGGGATAGTATCTAATTTTTCCCCCCTTTTTTCCTCCTTGAATTTTATTAAGTGTTGTATGTAATGTATTGTGGCATAATTGTTAATAAAAGTTAAATGTTTTTAGAAGGTAGTGAGTAGGTGTGGTTTTGGTATATGTGTTTGTGCTTAGTGTATACATGCATGTGTGCTTTGTGTGTGTATGCATTTGGTGTATATGTGTGTGTGTGTGTGTGTGTGTGTGTATGCTTTTGGTGTATATGTGTGTGTATACATATGTGTGTGTACCATACAGTATTTGTGTCACATACTGTGTGTATGTAGCATCCACATTTATAAATCCCAAATGCACAGAGAAGAGATCATAGGTGTAATACTGTCGGCAATTGCCCAACAAACAATCAAAATGCTGCTCATTCATTCGGGTGATTGGATTGTTTATGGTAGAACAAAAATCCTTGATCTCAGCAGCACATCACCCGGTGTAAAGTGCAGATGTGCTACTGATGATATGATACTATAGGGGACAGATTGATCTACTAGTGCTCATTCTGTGCCAATCATTCTTCGGCAACCCAAGTAAAGAGGCTGGGGAACAAGCACTAATGGACTTGAATATTGTTGATCGCACCCATTTACCTGGCTGAACTCAACACGTAAATTAATGCTAAATGTTTGAGTGTGATGGTGCAATATGTTAGCACCACTTTAAATATTTACCCAGGGCCTCACTTTGTCTAAAATCAGCCCTTCTTATGATGATGTTGAGGCTTCTTCACTTTTTTTGGGCCACCATTTCAAACCATTTCAGACTTTTGTAACATACATTATACAGTGCTTGCATGGATGGCTATGATCTTACTATTATGAAGCATACATGCCACCTCCAATGCTGTGTTTGTTATACCAGAACTGATAGACCTTGGGATGAACCGACCTGTTGATGCTGATATTTTGCCAGAACGTCCACCTGTTGGCTTTTCAATGGATGGACAGACTTAATTCCTAACGTTTCCAACATTCATAGCACCCACATAATGCAAATTGGACATTTTCTTGGCAGAGAGAAATCAAACCATAGATGTCCATAAATTACGGTAAGTGTAATAATGAGAATTACCACAGGCAAAAAGTTGTCACATGCGCACAGTAAAGGGGGCTTTACACGCTGCGATATCGTTAATGTTTTGTCGTCGGGGTCAAGTTGTTAGTGACGCACATACGGCGTCATTAACGGTATCGCAGCGTGTGACACTGACCAGCGACCTTAAGCGACCTCAAAAATGGTGAAAATCGTTCACCATGGAGAGGTCGTCCCAAACTCAAAAATCGGTAAGGGTTGTTTATGCAGGTGGTTCCTCGCTCCTGCGGCAGCACACATCGCTATATGTGACACCGCAGGAGCGAGGAACATCTCCCTACCTGCCGCTGGCCACAATGCGGAAGGAAGGAGGTGGGCGGGATGTTACGTCCTGCTCATCTCCGCCCCTCCGCTTTGATTGGCCGGCCGCTTAGTGACGTTGCGGTGACGTCGCTGTGATGCCGAACGTCCCTCCCCCTTGAAGGAGGGATTGTTCGGCAGTCACAGCAACGACGCCGACCAGGTAAGTATGTGTGACGCTGCTGTAGCGATAATGTTTGTTACTGCAGCGATCACAAACAATCGCATGCGTGACGGGGGCGGGTACTTACACGCTCGCTATCGCTACAAATTGCTAGCGATATCGCTACCGTGTAAAGCCCCCTTTAGCATTCATCTGGTGGCTCCAAAAAGGCTACCACAAACAGGTTTTCTGCAAACTACTCCATTTCCCAGAACACTGGGGTTGTCCTTGCCTTCACTTTTAACTCCGGTACATTGATCTGGACTTAAGCAGTCAGTCCCTGGGTAAAAAAGAACCTGAGCCTTTGCTTCCTTTCCCCTGCCTCATCTCGCTGTCCCGTTTAGTTTATTGGATTGAGTTGGGACCTAATTTCGATAAAGCTGCAGCCATTTATTGAGCTTAGTGGCCCTACCGATCTAGACGACATAAGCTGCTGATGTCAGTAATTGGTTGCAGACCAGGGCAAGAGAGAACCATATTGCTGAAGCCCGGGAGGTTGAATAATACTCAGTTTGTGTTTTTTTGCGTCCCTAAGCCTATGATGTAATAATGTTTAAAATGGTTTAACTCCCATAGATGCAGTCTGTGGGTATTTTTCATAGCAGGTCGCAATATTGTATTGGTAAGGAAAAAGTGAACATATTTGTGAATGTAATGGGACAATTTTTGATGTCAACAAATTATAATATCGATTGACAATCATGGAATTTTCAGATTACAGAGTGGCATAAGTAATATATAAGTAATATATAGTGATGGGCAAACATGAAAATGGTTGAATGCTTGTAACTTGATTCAAGCTGGTCAGCTGCTCGGACTAGCTCTACGCGAGTAATAAGCATTATGGAAAGTCAATGATTGGCCTTTTCGGGTCTCCGGCCACATAGAGCTAGCAATAAACAGAGCATTTCCGCTGGGAGGGAGGGCGGGGATTTTTTTGGTCACAGTATGTCTGAGAATGTTGTTCTATCCCCCGGGAGAGCCTTTCAATGACTGTCTCTCCCTGCCTCTGCCTGTAACTGATCTCCCTGGGTGCCTGCAAACATCATGCAGTGAAGAAAGCCTGTGCGCTGTGGTCACTGTTTCATGGACGAAATATCTGAGCACTCGCAATACTCAGCTCCGCAAATAGCCCGAGCACCTCGATACTCGATAGAGTAACTAGTAGTGCCGAGCACGCTCACTCATAACTAGTTATATACTGATTTATGCTATGAAGCACCATGTTCTATATTTTACAAGCGGTTAGCTTTCCTGTCAGCTGATATTATACATGCACAGTATATACAGGAAAGTCCAGGCACATATTAATAAATCATCTAATAATGATGAGATAAAACATATTTTCTAGCATCTGAATATCAAGTCACTCTCATTTTAGAGTTTCTGAAAGCGTAAAAAGAGATGTTACGTGAAGATCCAGTACAAGATATGTAACAGAGCCCCGCCACTAACTACCATGTGTGATTTAAGACACTAGTGTCATGTGTAGCGCCCCTTAACCACTCAGGGCACTACTAGATACTGCATCCTCACCAGGATGCAGGGCCTACCCCCAGGGACCTGGAACACCAGTGCCAGCAACACCTAGACACACCAAAATCCCAGTCCCCACTCCACACCAGGGGTAATTGGCTAGTCAGACACAAGGGGATGGCCACCTAGAGGGCAGAGCCAGACCAGGGGACTAGACAGTCTGGTGGAAGGGGACAACAGTTAGTAAGTAGTAGTGAATGAAGGTGTATAGAGGTGCCTAGAGCTGGGTCATGTAAGGGTGGGCACAGGAGACTCAGCAACTCAGCAGCGGTGGTTTCCCCACATTAATCGCAACCCGCAGGTGGCATCACACCAATGACTTTAATCTCTCCTGTAAATACTCCCCATTAAAAAGCACCCAGGGCACGGGACCGGGCAATGGCCACCAAAGTGACATTCCCCAGTAGTAAACAACCCGGGACCGAGTACCCCATTCCATGGGCGACACACATGTAGCAAACACTCCTTTAGGCTCCCTTAGGTACCAGAACCCCGATTTAACCGCTACTCTACCTCTGCAACCCCTTTGGCTCTATCAAAATCCCTACAGAAAAACCTAATATATCAAGCTTTCTCTATTGGAATGAAAGGAACTCTTTTCCAGTGTGTTTGGGAACTACTGCAGGGAAAGAAGCGGAGAGAATATACATAAATTATCCCCCCTAATGTACGTTTCATTTAAACAATGCTTATCAATTGTCGGTGCCACTCAATAAAAGAATAGAGTACTGTGGGCTGCTGACTGGAAACACATTGTCTTTATTGAATTCCTATAAAACAGAAGGCTACACTCATACTGTAGTCAAGTCACCTTGCTAAGCAATACAGAACAGTTTTGTATTGTTTTAATGGGACTCGTGTATGCAGTCATATCATGGAGAGAAGCTTATAGATCATAGCTAGACTTCCAGGAGCAAAGAGATTAATGTAGCAGGTGGTCTAATAGTATTCAGCGGACAGCCCAGGGCACACAACTGCAATACCCTGCCATGTGTGCCAAACATATCTAATTAAACCTTGAGATGTTAAGCATTTCTAGCACGTTTCATTTAATGTTAGAGCTGCCAGGAGTACTGTGGAAGTTTGCACAAAAATGAGAAATGTTTGCGCCCTCCACTTAGACTATAGTCTAGAAACTAACATTATGTGGCATGGATCCATAGTGCTGTGTCCATATCCCGCTAAGGGGAGATACTGTGCAGCTCTGACTTCATACATAGGAATACAAAGTCTCTTTTTTAACCACGTCATAAGAAATCCCCTTTAAAAGGAACCTGTCAGGTCCAATATGCACTCAGAACCACAAGCAGTTCTGGGTACATATTTCTAATCCCTGCCTAACAGTCCTTGTATCTAGTAGCATATGTGACGCCCTGGGCAAGCCAGGGGTCACAGGTCACAACACCACCACACCCCACACTCCAGGTAGGCACATCACAGCTAAACTACAAATCCTTGTTGCCTTCCTCCAGAGGCTGATGATTCACACCAGGGGGTGGGCCAGGCGGTTGGCTCCGCCCACCAAGGAGATCACAGCTCTGGAGGCGGGAAGTACCAGGCAGATTAGCCCCGGGCAGGGCAAGAGTGAAGTCTAGCGGAGGGCTAGAAAGGAGTAAACAACTAAGTGAAAGTAGAAAAGTGGAAAAGGAGGAAAGCAAGTGAGGTGACAAGAAGGAAAGAAAGCCTGAAGGGTCCAGCTTTGTGTAGGGCCAGAACAGCAAGGTCAGCGACGGCGGTGACCGTCTGGAGTGGGACCGTTTGGAAGTTCCTGGAAGGACCCCGTTGGCTGTGTGCCCGGTGGTCTGGAGCAGTGTTCCGAAGGACAGTCAGCACCAGGGCAGGGGCCTCTCGGACCCCGGCAAGGCTAGGAGTCGCCAAATTTGCCGAATCCGTCAGTGAAGGGGACGTAGATCCCCCAGCAACCAAGTCCCGAGTGAAGGCAACAGCTCAACCTGAAGCAGAGAGACACCGCCACCGCCAAGGCACCAGTTTCTCAGGGCCAGCGCCTGCGGGCAAAGTGTAGAGCTCCTCCGGCCCAGATTGTAGTCGGGGAGCGGGTAACCGGAGGGAATCCACCGCTACCACAAGTCAACCATAGGTGCAAGGAAGAGGGACATCACCGTCACCTACCGGGAGTGCAGGTGCAGCCGTCTGTGGGACCGTCCTACCAGCCATTTGGTTTACCGTACAAACTGTGTCCGTGTCTCAGGCTGAGTGAGTACCACAGTGCCGCAAGGCACAGCGCTGCCCCCGCGTCCCTGCGCCCATCAGGCCCCGCACCTCACAAACCATCACCGGGCCCCGGGATCACCAACCCCTGCCCACGGAGGGGCAACACAACACCTGGCTGCTCCGCACCACCATCCCCGGGACCCCCGCATTGAGCAGCGGTGGTGAAATCACCACAACCGTGGGTGGCGTCACGAACTATAACAATCCCCTCACCCAACAATCCCCTTTCACTCACGGGCGAGGAGTGCCGCTCGAGAAACCCCCGGGATCCGGCCTACGGCTCGAGCCACCACTGAGCAGCGGCCGCCGGACCCGAGCAGAAGGGGGCGAGCGCGGTGTGCTGACACCCTCCTCCCCGCCCGCGACACATAGATAAAGAGATCTTTAGAAAAAGTATTTCTAAAGATCCTTTATGATATGCTAACGAGCGCCGGACTAGTCACAAAGGCATTAGTTTCACCCGACTAGTCCGCCCTCTTAACGTGTTAGCATGCCCATAATACGCATGACCGGAAGTGCGGTGACTTCTGATCATGCGCACTGACCCTAAATCCGCCGTCTGAGGTGGTGACAATGGACACAGGAACGCACGTCACTGCCGATGACACTGGGCATTGAATAGCATGCTAGCACGCCCTTGTGGGCGTGCAGACATGCTAGGGCGGACTAGTCAGGGGAACTGATGCCCTTGTGACTATTTCCTGCCTTCATTAGCATATCATAAAGGATCTTTAGAAAAACTTACTGGGGCAAATACGCAGGGATTAGCAATATAAAAACTCCACATGTTCCCAAACTATTAGCTTGGAACAATAATAGGAGGAACTCCTCTTGCTAATTAAAAACACCTGATCAAATGGGAGGAGTGACAGTCCAAGCAAAATAAAAGAAAGAAGGCTACGTGGCGCCCTGGCCTAGCCAGGTCGTTACAGATAACACACAAACACCCCACCCCACTAGACAGGGACACCAGCCAAACACAAAACCCTTGTTGCCTCCCTCCAGTGTCTGATGTCCACACCAGGTGGGACGGAGCCAAGCGGTTGGCTCCACCCACCGGGGAGTTCACAGGCCTGGAGGCGGGAAAAGTGACAGTTTAGAGTTGAGAGTTCAGTGTTGAGGAGTGAGGAGTGAACACTTGGGTGTCTGGGTTGTGGCCCAGGCACTGACAGCAAGGTTGGCAGACAGTGGTGGCCGTCTGCAGGAGTGGTGGAGCAACGCGGAACCGTAGGACCGGGGTCAGGCGACGGCTCGCCGGTACCGACCGGGGAGCGAAGTGAAGCCAGCACACACAGGCAGGGCCATCGGACCCCGACAAGGCTTGGAGCCGCCGACAATAGTCAAATCCAAATGTGACTGGAACCCCAGGGGTTTCACAACAGCAAAAGTCCCGATTGAAGGCAACTGCCCACACCGTGAGGGTATACAGCTACCGCCTCAGGCTAGAGACCCAAGGGCCAGCGCCTGCAGGCAAACGGGCTCCTCCGGTACCCATACACCGGGGAGCGGACTACCGTTGGGGATCCATAGTAGTCAAAGGAGAACATCAAGGTGCAGGGAAAGACAGCCACCATCACCTGTCCGGAGAGAGACACTGCAGCCGGTTCCGTGCCATCCGGCACCGCGCCGCGCTGTCCCTGCAACCCTGCACCTCGCCAATCCTGCCTTCCCGTCACATCACCGGGCCCCGGGACCACCGACCCCTACCCCTAGGGGGAAAACAACATCCCAGCTGCTCCCTACCATCGCTCCCGGGATCCCCGTCACCAGCAGCGGTGGTGCCCATCTTCACCACGACCCGTGGGTGGCGTCATGGACTAAATCCCCCAAACCAACCACCCCTTTCACTCACGGGCAAGGAGCGCCGCTCGAGTCCCCGGATCCGGCCCACCACTCAAGCCACCAAGCAGCCGCAGTAGCATCGGACCCGAGCATTAGCGAGAGCGCAGCACCGGCGGCGTCCTCCCCGCCCGCGACAGCTACAGTATGCAATAAGCTATAACTGTAGAAAATGTCATGGTCCACACATCCAAAAAATATAGAACTGTAACTTTTCAGATAATCTGTAACCAAGTTTTGCTTTCACCTAATTTGAGAGAAGCATAATGTAGGGATAGACTGATTCCAATGTGTCACTTACAGGGCTGCTTGTGCATTTTTATAAAATCACTGTTTTATCAGCAGGAGATTAACACTATAAAGGGCTAATAAACCTGGTGCTATATAGTCCTCCATATTCATGAACTCTGGGTAACCCTGCCTCCACCACCTATTGGCAACTTTTTGCCTATGCACAATGTATACAGAAAGCTACCAATCAATGATGTGAATGGGGTTATACAGACCTCAGCATTTAGGAAGAGGTAGATCTTCAGCAGATTAAACTGATATTATGAAAACTGGAGCAAGCAGCCCAGTAAGTGATAGGGCATCCCCTACATCATGTTGCTCACAGATAGGATTATTAAAACCTGATGACAACTTCCGTTTAAGTCAAGACCTGCAATAAGCATAAGAATGTATCAGTTTCCTTTTCCTTGAGTGTTCCTTTAACTGTCCAACATCGATATTGCCAGTGAAATCTTAAAGACCTTGGAACTGTCTTAATTCAGAGTAAAACCCTTTGATATTTTATCAATTTAAGATCTTGAGACAGCCTCTTTAAATGAATATCAGCTTCCCTCCCCACTGACATTTTGGCAGAACCAGCCGATGAGAAAATGTATACGCAGAAGTGTGACGCACCCGAGGCTTCAGTTGCCACAGGGTACTGTACCTCACCAGAGGGGCAGTATTCATCTCGGATACACAGGAGGTTATCGCGGGTAAAACCACCACAATCCACCAAAACACACAGTATGATGCCCTCTCACTGGGACTGGGCTGGGGTAGAGACATCGGAGGGTGGCCATCACTAATGTAGTGCACCCTTGTTCACTAGTTCAGGAACCCAGGGGGGAGGAGTTTGAGAGACACACACACACACACACACACACACACAGGAGTCTGGTCTAGGACACAGAACTAGTGAGACGCAGGAGGACACGGTCGCTGAGGGGAGAGGTGATAGCTCCCTCAGGACCGGCGCCAACGTCAGAGTGCGGAGCCTTAGGCTGGTGGGAACTGCAAGTCCCACCAGCAGAATCTGCCGGGCAGAGAATTTCAAGTCTTCTGGCCCACACACAGCGCCCCGGGCAAAGCAGCACATAGAACCAAGAGTTGTGACCATAGGGCAGCTCCATCTACGACCTCACGCTGCCTGCTATACAGGACGGGGAACAGAACAATCCCCAGGACTTGGGTCCCAGCAAAGCTACAATGCGCAGGAACTCACACAACACGGCGCATTGAGGAAGGACTCACTGAAAGAAACACCAGTTCTGGCCTCCGAACAATCCGGGATCTGCTGGAGCCCATGACAGCGGAGTCCAGCAGTACAAAGGTGGTAACATCTAAGTGGGTACAGAACTTAAACTGCAAATGCCGTGTTGTCTAATCCTTCCCGCGACCCGCATTCCTTCATTAGCGTGGACTACTACTCCCCACATCATCCCCGGGGCCAAAGCTCTACCTGTGCAGAGCTGTACCATCCGAGCGAGGAGACCTTCCAGCAGCGGCGACTAGTAAATGGCCGCATATCACAAGTGTTGTCACGAACAACCACTACCCCCATCACCCCCATCCTTATCTTTATTGACACCAATGGGGTCACAGAACCGGGCCAGGCCGCTGTGACATCCGCTCAAAGTGGCCCGGTGACGAGTAACATAACCCCGTGAAAGACCCCGTGGGCGCATCAGATGTGTATATTCTCCTGTTTTGTTCTGTGGTAACATGGATGCCAAACCTGGATGATAAAGGAACAAGACAGAAGAAAAATCAATGCCTTCAAAATGTGGTGCTGGAGAAGGATGTTATCAATACCATGGATGGCAAGAAGAACAAACAAATAAATTCTGGAAAAAATCAAGCCAGATATGTTATTTAAAAGGATCACCAAGCTACAAATGTCCTACTTTGGAGACATAATACGAGTGTGCCGCCCCCGTGGAAGCAGCCGTGCTGCTCAGATCTGGGTTCGCTGTGGCTCGAGGGTCTCGAGACCCGGGGGTCGTGCGGCCACTTGAATGAAAGGGGGCTATTTACAGGGGAGTTGATGTACAGTTTGTAGCACCACCCGTAGTGTACAGTAAATTGGGGACTACTGTCGCTGACGCTGGGAGTACCCGGGGTGATGGAGAGAAGCAGCAGTGGGGTGCAGGGGTAGCTCTCGTACTCACACAGTTTATAAGCAGACACTGACAACCGGGTAAACCAAGTCTCTGGGTACCGCTGCCGCTGAGGGGAGCTCGTCTGGGTCCCGTCCCCAATGGTGCTGCCTGGCGATCCGTGACCTGCCTCCTGGCACTTAGTTTGACTTCAATTTGTGGGTCCAATAGCAAGAAACTAGCCGGGCCCCGCTCCCTACTATGGCTAAGTATGGGAGCTTGCTATCAGGGCTCACGCTTGGGATTTTCTGGACCGTTTTGGATTGGAAAGTCCTATCCCCCACGTTGCGCTAATGCCCCGATTCTGGAACGGGTGGTAACAGATCATAAAGGCTCCGTTCTCCTCAGGTGAATTGTCGGGTGTTCTGAAGCTACTCCCCGACCTAGGGTCCGTGTACCCCATCATGCCTTCGGTCCCGGACCAGTGAGAGTGCTAGGCTGCCGGCTGTCCTCCTTGACAGGTCCGAGCAGCTCACCACAATCCCCTACGACCGGGGGTCCGACTCCTCTAGGCCCAGAGAACCGTCTGCAACCTAGACAGTTTCTTCAGGAGTCACCCTCCGAACTTCCTCTGAGCTCCTCACAGCTCGAGGGCTACTTCGCAACCTCTCTCCTTCAACTCTCTTCTACACATTACTTACTACACTCCTCACCTCCCCTCCCTGACCCCTCAGGTGGGCGACTCTATTCCACTCAAGCCGTCCACTGGTGTGTCTGGTGGGTGTGGTGCAAGGTATATCTAGGATTTGATTTGCTGTTGGAGAAAACACCATATAGGTAGGGACCCATAACCAAGAGGGAGGTGGAATACTGCATGGAAGGGCAGCTTGCGCAGTACACTGTAACGACATGATAGTCTAGGGGCGTCAAACAAGTACAAGGAGAGCAGTCACTGGAGAAAGCCATCATGGTTGGAAGAATTGAAGGAACAAGGCGAAGAGTAAGACCAGTAACCCAATGGCTTGATACTATCAAGAAAACAGCAGAAAAAGACCCTTCTGGACCTATCTAGGCTTGCGCAAGATCTTCGTACAGAGCGTTCATCCATCAAGTTGCCAGGGCCTAGACCAACCTGAAGATCGTTAAATAATAATAAACCATCCCAAGATGACAGAAGGGTCAGGTATCTTAAACTTCAATTGTCCAATTCTTTTTTTCTGGATAGGCATGCATGTGTATGGAGAGATCAGGATGAATAGCCAAACAGTTATCTGAGGTGTATAACCAGCACGAGACAAAATAAGTTAATAGCCATATTAATTTTTCACTTCTTGGAAAGAACTGCCACCTCTGGGCACAAGTCTATTACGAGGCCAAGCTCTTCACAGTCGGGAGTAGTTGTGTTTACTTAAAATACGAGTCTTACCTCTGACTGCCAAGAGAATTAATTGCAGGTCACAGAGTATTCAGTGCCATTTGGTTTGTAGATGTTTAGCCATATGCTCGAGATCTATTTCATTAACAAACTGCATCTGTACCTACACCACAGATTAGATTTTGCGTTATGGCAGTAGGCAGGAGTCCCAAAAATCCCATTTATTAAAGTAATTATGCCTTGCATTACAGAATAGAAAGGGCCTTGACAGAGATAACTTTTGCTGAATTTTCACTACACTGTCTGGTATGGATGAAACAGACATTGCATGATTAATGCTGGAGACAGACGCTGCTCCACTCTCGAATGCTGTTAACAGCATGCAATTGTCAAGTACACTTGCAGAAGAGGGGGCCGGTAATGCATCAGTTTTCACAGAGCTTGCAATGAATTTGGGAGAAGTTGTCTAGCAGAGCTACATGACAAGATTGCAAATAATTCATTGTGCCAGCTCCACTGACATTCGAGGGTGTAGAGGATGTTCTCCGACCCTGGAGCCCAAAAGGTTCCTCTGCCCCATATAAAGAGAATAGTGCTCGAAATAACAACTAGTAGTTTGGGGAGCCCTGAAACACATTTTGCATGAGAACCCATGAGCATTATGTTACAGCTCCAGCTAGCTCTACATCATGATGGCCTATAAAAGGTGTTGGCCACGACTTTTCTGTTGATGGTCTATCCTTAAAAAAGAGAACCTGTAGACGGAGAGGTGCAATATGGTCTTACCCGGTATATAAGAGGAGAGGAGGTGAAGGAATGTACTCACCTGTAGGGATTGTGAAAGGTCACAACACCTGGAAGAACATCTAATGGTGGAGAAAGCTGCAGCACCGGAGAATCAGGCAGATAGGAACATCAAGGGAAAACCGTTTTTTCTCGCCGTGCTTGTCCCCACTCCAGAGACGGAAATGAATACATCCAAGTCTTTATTGATAACGCTATATACAGGTCAACGCATTTCTGAGGTCACAGCCCCCTTCTTCAGGACAAAAATAGCACTTACAAGGATAGATCCTTGTCAGTGCTATTTTTGGCCTGAAGAAGGGGGTTGTGACCCCAGAACCGCGTTGACCTGTATATAGCATTCTCAATAAAGACTTGGATATATTAATTTCTGTCTCTGGAGTGGTCTATGCTTAGTATACGGTAGTAAGCAGTATCAGATTGGTGGGGGTCACACACCCCAAAAACCATCTGTTAGCAGCTCCTGTGGTAAGCTGTGTATGGAGCTAGAACAGCACAGCTCTGGACACTGTGTAGTGACTATTCTAGAGTACTTAAAGGGGAATTCCCATCTCCAATCCCAATATGTAGTAGGTGACCATTGGATAAACAGGAAGATGCTGTGCTGCCGGGAAGATGAGAAAAGTCCAGTGGGTATAAGCAATAAACTTCTTGTATATCCAACGGTCATCCTCTTCTCCGCATGGAGCTTCAGCAGCCGAGGCTTTCAGGTTTCTAATAGTCAGTTGTGACTCACACAACTGCCTAAGGTGAGCTCCCCTAGAGAGTTTTTTCCCCCCTATTATTATCTGATAAAAATCTATTTGTGCACTATTTGCCTTCCACCTTTTTTTTTACTATAATATGTAGTAGGTGTAATAATAATAATAATAATAATATTAGCAAATACCTCCAATTAGAACGTAGTATAGTTCTCCTGATCTAGCCATGTCACCTCATATGCAGGGCATTGCAGCTTAGGTATCTATGGTTACAACTCTTAGCAACTAACTGACTATATGTCACTATATAAGAGGATGTAACCTAAGCTGCAATGCCTTGCACATGAGGTAAGAGACATGGCTATATCAGGAGACTATACTACATTTCTAATTGGACATATTTGCTAATATAATTATTACTCCTACTACATATTGGGATAGGATCTTGGAGATCTTGGAGATGGGAATACTCCTTTAAGCACAGCTTCAATTCACCTCAGTGAGAACTGAGCTGTAGTGCCCAGAATGGCACTACCCTATGTATAATCACCTAATACGGGAACCTGCCAACAGTATATTGGAACCGGATGTCAGTCCCCCACTGACCCTATATAGAAGACTAGAGTTACGTAGATCATATGAAATACGACGTTGCCCGCTTCGCTGAGTTTTCCCCAAAGATGATTTTGCACCAAATGCAAGAGAGTAAGAGAGCGTAAAGTAGTTGTAGACGGAATATCCGACAACGATTAATTGTGTACTGTACCTTTATTGCTGAGCTGCTAACAATCTATAGACCGTGATACAGCATAAAAATACGAAGAGCAATATGGGATTTTCACAGCTTTTCAGTTTTGATATTAGAGCCCTGGACTGCGTCACCTTCGTGCTTTGGTTGTTATTTCTGAAGGGATAGACTTTTGTGGTGGCCAGGTCTACAGAGGTATCTGCGGAGGTATGAAGATACCAGTAAACTGATCGGGTCTTCCTGTGCATTTCTTTATACAACATTTCAAAGTCCAATATCTGGGCTTTACTTTTCCCTGCTGAGCTTATATTGTGCAACAATGGATATATTTTCAGAAGCTAAAAAGAACATTTAGTCTTGTAACAAAAATAAGGAAAGATCACTGAAGGTGGCCTAGCATGACATACTTTTTTAAAGGGAATCAGTCCCTTGGTTTTTCCTACACCATCTGAGAGCAGCATGGTGTCGAGACAGAGCCCCTGATTCCAGGGATGTGTCACTTTCTGAGCTTTTTGCTGTAGTTTTTATAAATTCACTGTCTTATCTGTTGACTACTAACCAGTTCTCTGAATGCGGAGCTCTGTATAACCCCGCCCACACCATTGATTAGCAGCTTTCTCTGTACAGCTTACATAGGCAGACAGCAGCCAATCAGTGGTGGAGGTGGGGTTACACATAGTTTATGAATTAGGAGGACTACAAGGCAGCAGGTTTATTAGTCCTCTAGTGGTAAACTCCTGCTGTTAAGACTCTGATTTTATCAAATCTGTTTCCCATCTGAATGTCTGCCATTGAACACCAGTCTGCTATTTCATGGCTGCTTGCAGCCCCCAGTAAGGTATGCTTGGGAGCTTAATGCATACCCTAATATTCAGTTCAGCGTATATATAGCAAGTTATTAAAGGAATACACCAACTCTATGATATTTGTTGAATAGCTAACAATAGCATAAAATAACAAAAAGAACAATACTACTACTAATCGCTGCTCAGCCTATGGCCTCTCACTGGTCTCTAATTAACGAGACATTAATATAGCGTACAACTGCTGTAAAGGAACAATTGGACTTTTCCAGTTGGTTACTTGTACATCATTCTTTCATTATCATATATCTATATAATAATAATATTTATTCATTTATATAGTGCTGTTAATTCCACAGCGCTTTACATATAATGGCAACACTGTCCCCATTGGGGCTCACAATCTAGGTTCCCTATCAGTATGTTTTTGGAATGTGGGAGGAAACCGGAAATCCCGGAGGAAACCCACGCAAACATGGGGAGAACATACAAACTCCTTGCAGATGATGTCCTTGGTGGGATTTGAACCCAGGACATCAGCGCTGTAGGACTGCAGTGCTAACCACTGAGCCACCGTGCTATATAAATATATATAAAACGATGTATCATTTATTTAATATTCAGAGAAATACTTGGCATTCACAAATGGAGAACACTAAATCTCTAAATATAAGTCACACTCAATATAATTATTTGCCTGTAAAATGCAGTTGAATATGGCATATAACACAATAGGTAAGAAACAATAGGTAGAAATACGGCATGTCACATGCTAGAGTTTAATTCTGAAGGTTAGGCTGGACTCACACGAGCGTATGGCATCCGATGCGAGAGCATCGGATGCGATATGCTAATGTCCCCCGGCTCAGGCTCTGCTGCGAGCATGAGCCGAGTGTCATGCGACTGTAACCCGATCCTGCAATTGGGTCACAGCTGTGAAGATGAGGGTGGGCGCTGCGGAGGAGAGAGAGGGGTTAATCCTCCCATCTCCTCCACTGTCAGCCTGTGCGTATATCGCACTGCACTGGGATAACATCCGAGTGCAGTCCGATGTATCTCTCGCATCCATTCACTTGAATGGGTGCGAGAGATACGGCGGTAGCAGCAAAACACAGCATGCTGCCGCGAAAAGCTGACCAACAGCTCGCACTCATAGAATAACATTGGTTTGAGTGTAATGCGAGAATTTCTCGCATTGCTCTCGTCCGTATTTGTCGCTCGTGTGAGCGTACCCTTATGGGCAGTTTCCAAAAATGATTAACCAAATCATAGACCTTATTTCAAACAGAAGCCATGATGACCGGCTGAGACCAGTGCTACCAGTATAAGCTCCGTCGGCTTTTTCCGTCATTTCTTCTCATGCAATGGTTGTGCTTTTAGCATTTTCAACAATAATTTCTTTCAAGCACATAGAGTTAAATACTTGATGAAGCTAGCGTGCAGAATTCACATTAGGTCTTTCTATTGCCATAAATCTCCCTGCAACACAGTGCCTGTGGCATTCGTTTAGTGCCACTGAAGACGACTTTGTATTGAATGTCGCCGGCCAGAAAAATAGGGCACTGAACTGCTCACCAGAGGAATATTCCCAGCACTGGCACTATAAGGCTGCGTGACCTAGTTTTATATAAAAAATCCACCGGAGCACCAAAGGTAGAGGAAGAAACACATCTATATAGACGGAAATACAGATAATGTGGACAATACAGACTGATACGATAGATAGATAGATAGATAGATAGAAAGATAGATAGATAGATAGATAGACAGACAGACAGAAAGAGATAAATAGATAGATAGATAGATAGATAGATAGATAGATAGATAGATAGATAGATAGACAGACAGACAGACAGACAGACAGACAGAGATAGATAGATAGATAGATAAATGGATAGATAGATAGATAGATAGATAGATAGATAGATAGATAGATAGTTAGGTAGGTAGATAGATAGATAGATAGATAGATAGATAAATGGATAGATAGGTAGGTAGAGGGATAGACAAATGATAGGTGGATAGATCGATAAATATTAGAAAGATGATAGATAGATAGATAGATAGATAGATAGATAGATAGATAGATAGATAGATAGATAGAGGGATAGTCAAATGATAGGTGGATAGATAGACACAAACACAGAAAAATAAAACAAGGCACTTACCCTCATTCCCCACTTTATTCAAATGAAAAAAAAAAAATCCCAACTAGTCTAACGTAGTCCAAGAATTCGGACAAAGTAGTTTTACCACTACCGCTCTTACTAAATGAGAGCTGTCAATCAAGGGACTGGCTTTCATATGCAAATATAAGGACATAAGTGTGCACCAAAGCACCCTCACTTGCATACTACAAAGTAAATTTTTCATCAAATATTAAAGGGGTTGTTTGGTCTAGAATGACAAATTTACAGCCACTGTGTATGTCTGCAGACTTGTGAATCCTTCCAGCATTCTCACTGTGCGCTGCGAGGATTCGCCGGTGTCTTTGTCGTGGAATGGAGGTCAACTATGTAATATCCATACTCCCAGCTAAAAACAATCTAGCGGGTGCTTTCTCGCTCAATACAAGTGTATTGAATGAGGCCACACTGACTAGATAAGTTCTGACTGGGAGTAAGCATATCGCACACTTGGCCACCATTCCCAGGCGCAAATAGTACTGAATCCTTGCAGCGCACAGTGAGAATGCTGCGAGGATTCACAAGTCTGCAGACATACAGACTGACTGTAAACTTGTATTTCTAGACCAGTCTTCCTCTTTATGCAAAACTATATATGATTTTTGTAGGGGCTATTTCCCCTATATAAATGTTTATGCAATTTAATTGGCATTTGAAGGATAGACTCCTTTTAGGTGAGCAGAAAATAATTTCACCCAACAAATGAACAATTGGCTTGTGCATCGGGTGATCTGACAGCCTGTTTAGGTAGAACAAATATTTCTGATTATTGGCAGTATTGTAAATGCACCTCAAAGAGTACCTAAACTTTTGGGAGATTTTTTTATGTTTTATGCCCAATAATTATGAGCAGATTGGTGGGGCATCTGGTCAATAGACCCCCAACCTAAAAACTCCTATTATAAGATTGCACAGAGCGCCAAGCATAGCCCTGTCTCCTAAGCTGTGCAATTCTAAGAGGTCTTTGGAGCAATATATGGAGTCTTACCAATGTGCTCAGAATTAATGGTCTTAAAACAGAAGATATCTCCCAAAAGTTAAGGTATTTTTTACATTTTTAATTCTGTCTGCTCCTAATCAGTATTAATGATCCTGTATTGTCCGCAGTCTGATGATGATTAGCACCAACTCCTAGTATCTCCTTACCATTGTTAAATACATACTATGAGCTGCAGTTTCATGCAATTTAATTTTATATTGGGCTGGCAGTGGTTCTGATGATTTAGTCATGTGCTGATGATGGTACTGCTGATGTAGTCATGTAGATGTAGAATATTTAATTTTTTAGACTTGATAGTAGATCGTTATAAGGTCACTGTACCAAAGTAAAAATATAGCTTTCTAAATGAGGCCATATTTCAGCTGAACAAGTATTAGACTAAAGCCACCATATACTATAGACAGGTGTCCCATCATTCAGCTGGTAGCTATCTCGCCACTCTCCCATGCACAAGAGTGCTCACTTTGTCAAGTGCTCTTGTGTTCTATATGAGAGAGCCACTACTAGACATCTCTGGTGGTGTTCTCATCTCTTAGGGAAAAAAAGGATCTGCAGTCCAAATTCGGACATGCTGGGTCCTCCTTCCCCTGACAATCATTAGACTGTCGGTGCGAACCTGTCTGTCTATCTCTGGGTTTGGCCAACTTTATACTGTGTAGGAGTACCTTAACTACTGTCTAAAAGGTATGTAAACTGTTAGGGTATGTTCACATGTCTCTTTGTTTTTTTGAGGCTGAAAACAGTTCAGGAGTCAGGACACAATGGCATCTTTTTTTGTTTTGTGTTTTTTTTGTCTTAAAGCAGCTTTTTTATTATTTTTTTTTTTGCTTCTTTTCTAACATCTTTTGGCTCGGGGTGTAAACACTTAAAGTGCCTAGGCAAGCATTGATGCCAAATATGGCCCAGATAGATTATAGTCACATACAGACATAACAATAAAGACAGAGATAGCAGATAGTTAGTTGTATAAATAGAGATAGAGATTAATTAATAGCTGATAGATAGATAGATAGATTATAATTACATAAAAAAGACATAGACTAACTGACAACTATAGAGACAGAGGTAGTAGATAGCTGGTTATATAAATAGAGATAAAGATCAATTAATACATTGTATAGAGATTGGTAGCAAAAGAATATATATATGCTTAGCTGACACAGAGATGTAGATCATAGATTATAATTACATAGATGAGACATAGACTAACTGACGTAACAATAGAGAGAGATAACAGATAGATTATTGTACAAATAGAGATAAAGATGAATTAATACATTGTATAGAAATTGGCAGTAGAAGGATATATAGATGCTTAGCTGATACAGAGACAGGTATCTCCTAGATAGACAGATATATAGCACAGTTGGGTAATATTTTTCTCTCCCTTATCTACAGGTAGTAAAGCAACAGCTGGATATTTGTAAATGATCAATTGTACGCAGAGAAACGCATTATGTCCATTATATAATAGTGCTTTTATATAACATGTTGCCTAATGTAATTGGTCTTGAAAGTTGCTATTGTGCTTAACTTCTCTTATCTATTAAAGATATCACATCTGGCCTAGTTTCCTCGGAATATTTTGTGAGCTTGCACAGTAGCATCCAGTATCGCCTGCAAAATAAAGAAGAGTTGAATAATCTGAGCGCAGCGGTAGCTAATCAGTCACCATCAACAAAAGAGATCCCCCATATTAATTAGAGTATCAGAGATCTGTATCTCGGTAATTGCTTTCTTTTGCCTGGAATGACTTGTACAACATAAAGAGATGCATTCAGACATGTATCTGTCTGGCGCAGAGAGGCTGTATAAAAGTTTAATTAAACTTCAGTGCAAATGCCTGCCCATGGCATCGCCTTTTAGAATATCCTTTTACCCATGGTTGACGAGGCAGAATGTTTCTCCGGCGCCATCACAATCCTCCCATGTTTTATTAGAATAATTTGTGTCCCATTACAGGTCACTGATTCTATGTAAGGTACGGTCGGCATTCGGTTAGACTAATGACCAACAGTAACATAAGAATATAACAACAGCTACGATATAATAAATATGCCGGAATTAACCATTGATCAATTACTCGGCTATTCCCGTGCACTTAGCCTCAAATATTTAATTAGATTAAATATTCAATTATCAGACAAACCAGGGAGAAATAGAACGTAAACCTAATATAAGCTACGTTTAAAGGTTGATTTCCCAATTATTTACAGAGGGAACGGGCACCCGGGGGACCAGGCTGTAGGAAGATGTAAGAAATGCACCATTCTGCCCAGAAATGCTATGGGAATACTCTTGGATAAATATATAATTCTTCAGACTTAGTTTGCACGCTACTACTGGGAAAATGTGCATTAGCTGAATTAGTAAGGAAACATCAGCCAGTGTATATATTACCATAAACTAATCCTATGATTTGGATACGTTGTTTTTATAATAGTGGCCTAAATGCAGCCACTTTATTATATGTCTGCCAATGGAATATAAACCAGGGAATGTGAAGAACAAGGAGCCGATTGGGAACGCTAAACTTTCACTGTCTGCGCCAATGGGAGGTGGTAGGCTCTGGGTACCGGGCGTAGAAATAATCACAGAAATGGATAATGTGCTGATTCTGCTCACAAGATTTGATGTAATGTGATCTGATGTCACCTTCTGGTCCAAAAAGATTACAAAACGATATAGTGTATATGGCATTGTGCACGACAAATCTAACAATCTGAAAATAAAGGTGCCAATCACATATTTCAGTTCATACATGTTCACACAGAGGTTTTTCACTTGTTTCATGCCAAAAAACAACAACTCCTGTTGTGGTCAATAGGAATTGCAAGTTTTTGTTTATTTTCCATAGCATATTGTCACTTATTGAAGTTTCCATGCAAATTGATTACAGAAACAACATCGAGTAGCCATATGTAAATCTCTTTGTGGCTACTATTACCTGCCCCTTGCTTTGTGTTTGACCAGAATGTATTAATACAGTATGAGACCAGTTCCACATCCCAATATTCTCAGATCAAGTGCGGACCTGTCACAGGTCTACTGACCCACTGGTGGACACAGACTGAAGAGGCCCCTGTGCAAGAACAATATAAGGGCCATTTGCAGCCCAATAACTGATCATAATGCACAATGCTTTTGATGTAGCACCCAGGATATGTCCATCCCTATTCTGACCTGAAGTCAACAGCCTCCTTGCATATGAAGCCGTTGAGTTCAGTTTAAGAAACTGGTGGCAAGTCCCAAATATCACAGTTCTTACTTGGAAGTGTGAAACCAGTCTTGTGACATCTCTCTAACTTATTTGGATTTTCTGACCTCAGCAAATGTCACTTGATATTGTACCTATATATACTGTTAATGGATACTGTTTACTTTCAAATTGTTCTTATTTCATCTTTTGATACTATTTTTGCCTTATATACTCTAAGTAAACAGTAACCAATCACTCCACTATATTACCTTGCCTTAATTCCATTTATGTTACATAGATGACCTCCTCACCTTCAATGGTTACTTCACTACTTTTTTATGAATTACTTATCCAAAGGATAGGTCATCATTCCATATCAGATCAGTAGGGATCTGACACCTGCCATCCCCACCTATGAGCTGTGTGCCTTGACAGATGTTAACAGTTGCGGAGCTGAACAACACAAGCCTGTCAACTGTATTGTGCCCGAGGCCAAATAATGAAGATACACATGACCACTGCATAGTTGGCAGAGCTATGCTGTTCAGCTACACAACTGATAATATCTACCGGTATGGCAAAAAGCTGATCAGTGGGTGTGCCATCTGTTGGACCTCCACCGATCTGATATTGGTGACCTATCCTTGGGATAGGTCATCACTTAAAGATTAATGAAGTGAATATTTAAACCCTGAAGGCATTAGAGTATCAACAAAATAGTTAGTGTGAAAATGAACTGTGCAAATCAGTTTCACTCTTTCACTTAGAATTACGGAAGATGACACTTTACATGTATGGTTACTGATCGAAGTGATTTCAACCTTTACAAGTGAAATACAGGTGTTGTGCTTATCATTTTACCAACAAACTCCATTGTTTTCAATTGCAAGTAGCAATCCCTCCTACGTTGAAGGCCTCTTACCCAGCCAACCAGTCTCCTGCTTTGCACTGATGAGGGTCAAGAACCATGAAATGTGTATGTAAATGGAGGTTCTGGTTTCGCTTTATGTACTATAACTCGTGGCAGGTCTGTTTATAGGATTTATTTTGACATGCAGAATTGCTACTTCCAATAGGTGGCACTGACGAACCATTTCTCTTCCTCTGTGAAAAGGTATTTGCATATTTTATTTCAAAGGGAGCCTGTGAAGCTCCCATGTGAAGCTATCTAAAGATAGCTGGTGGCCAACAACAGTTTGGCAGATGGTTTGTCCGAAAGCTATTTCACTCTACTCATATACCTACACATGAGCACTCACTGTCCCAGACATCTTTGGCCTTCGAGAACAAAAGAATTATCAGTCCAAAATCAGACAATCTGTCAGAAGACAGTTGGGGGCCACGATACACATTAGACTGTGGGTCAAACCTCTTGAATTATGTTGACCAGCCGACATAAGTCTAATGTGTATGGGAACCCTACTTGGCAGTCTCCTTAAGGAGAAACTTTAACCCTAAAGGCCCCGTTACACGCAACGACATCGCTAACAAGATATCGCTGGGGTCACGGAATTCATGACGCACATCCGGCCTCGTTAGAGATGTCGTTGCGTGTGACACTTATCAGCGACCGCTAACGATCCCAAATTATCACAAAATTGTTGATTGTTGACACGTCGTTCATTTTCAAAATATCGTTGCTCATTCTGGATGCAGGTTGTTCGTCGAACAACAGCGTTCCTGCGTCCTCCAGCAACGAGGTGGGAGGGACGTTCATACGGCTGCTCTCCGCCCCTCCGTTTCTATTGGTGGCCTGTTGTGTGACGTTGCTGTGACGCCGCATGAACTGCCCCCTTAAAAAAAAAGGTTGTTCGCCGGCCACAGTAACGTCGTTAGGAAGGTAAGTTCGTGTGACACGTACCGGCGATATTGTTCGCCACGGGCAGCGATTTGCCCATGATGCACGAACGACAGGGGCGGGTGCTATCGCTAGCGACATTGCTAGCAATTACGCTGCGTGTAAAGCGGCCTTTAGACCTCACGTACAAACACAGATTGTTCATATTTGGGAAAAAAGTCACCGTTTAAAGAAATCTATAACTGTGGCATTAGAAGCGGCTCTGAAATTCATTGATCCAATTTGAATTGAAAATTTTGGAACTACACAAAGATGTTCAGTGAAAACTGCCAAAAACTCATGCATATAAATAAGCTTTCCAATTAGGCTGCCTTGAAATGGAGCCAGTGCCCAAGTCACATAAACCTTGTGGTAAAAAAATCATAGGAAGTTAGTCTAACCCATTTAAGTGACCCAAAGGAGCTGGTGAGAATATAGGTCTCAAGCAGCCAGAGACTAATAATAGTCTATGAATAATTATGGCTCTTTAAAATTGCTCCACTCGCCCCCCGTACTGCAGACCGGACTGTCACAGCGCTGTAGGAAATGGGTGAACTTTTAAGGTGATGAAGTGCTGTTCCGAGCTGCGAGCTTGTATACGCTATAACTGATTTCTCGCTAAATTGGGAACCTAAATTTACAATTCTAATTTCTTTAATATTACTAAGATAATATGCAGTGCTGCACGCATTAGAACTGACAGCTGCAATTTGTCCCTGTCCTATAAAACTTGCCTGCTCTTATCACATAGCACGAAAAAGATTGTCTAACCTGGAAAATTCTAAGTCGGAATTTAGTTTAAAAAGAAATATATTGTACCAATGGATCATTAAATAAGGTTTATGGTAATGTGCCGAGTGCCTGAGTGCTTATTCTCGTATCATTGTCCTACACACAGAGACCATAATGACTTTACAAGGAAAGTCCAGAGAAATGAACAAAGGATTTATTATCATATGAAAAGGAACTGGGGCATCAGTATATACAGTGCCCCCACTTGGGTGCACAGAGCATATACAAGTGGCAATCAAAACAGTCAAACTCCGAAACAATAAAACTGAACATTAAAGAGGTTTTTTCAAAAAAAATCCCTTTCCCACCACTGCAATTTGTTTAAACAGAAAAAAATGGATGCTACTCAACCTCCCCTGGTTCCTCCGCTACTCCCAGTGTCTGTTATTCTCTGTAATATTGATATAAAGCCAAAAGTGCTGCAGCCAATAACTGAGCTCAGCGGCACTGAGCGGCTTGTGCTGTCAATTCTGGCAGAGGCGCTGAGCTCGCTGATCGTCAGTTCTGAAGATGATAACAGGCACCAGGAGCTGAGACAGTCTCAGTACTTGACCCAAATAGGGTAAGTAAGGAACGTGTTTTTTTGTTTGTTTTAAACAAACTGCATCGGGGGGACAAGGGTTTTTCGAACCAGAAACAGCATTAAAAATTATTAAGTTATATAATTCATGTGTGAAAAGTGGGATTGTATAAACTAGAGCCTTAACTGGGGCCCACAAAGGGATTACTGCGATCTCCTCGCATGACACTCGGCGCACGCTGGCAGTACAGCAGAGCCGAGTGTCATGCGAGTGTCCCTGCGACTGAGGTCCGACCGTGTGAGCGGACCTCAGCTGTAGGGGGCGGGCCGGCACTGAGGAGGGGTGGGCTGGCTCTGAGGAGGGGCGGGCCAGCGCTGCGGAGGGGAGGGAGGGATGTCTCTCCCTCTATCCTCCGTAGCCGGCTATTGCCATTCTTGCACTGCACTCGCGGTACACTGGTGTACCGCGAGTGCAATGCGATTTTTCTCTCACCCCAAATACTTGAATGGGTGTGAGAGAAACAATGATCGCATTACAATCGCCACATGTTTTCTCGGTCCGATTAGGGCTGAGAAAATAATCGCTCATGTGTGCTGACACATAGGCTATTATTGGTCTGAGTGGAATGTGATTTTTTTTATCGCACTTCACTGCACTGAGCAGTTACTGAAACTGGCTGCACCTCTTTGACCTAAAGGTTGGGGTCACACGGGGCACTACTGCGATGCTCGCATGACACTCGGCTCGCGCTGGCAGCACAGCAGGAGCCGAGTGTCATGCTAGTATCCCTGCGACTGCGGTCCGACTGTGCGAGCGGACCTCAGCTGCAGGGGGCGGCCCGGCTCTAAGGAGGGGCAGGCCAGCACTGCGGAGAGCGGGCCAGCACGGAGGAGGGAAGGGAGGGATTTCTCTCCCTCTCTCCTCCGTAGCCGGCTATTGCGATTCTTGCTCTGCACGCACGGTACACCAGTGTACTGCGAGTGCAGTGTGATTTTTCTCTTGCCCCATTCACTTGAATGGGTGCGAGAGAAAAGAGTCTCGCATTACAATCGCAGCATGCTGCTATTGTTTTCTCAGTCCGATTAGGGCTGAGAAAATAATCGCTCATGTGTGCTGACACACAGGCTAGAATTGGTCTGAGTGGAATGCGATTTTTTATCGCACTCCCCTCGCACCAATTTTCTCGCCGTGTGGCTTAGGCCAAAGGATGAGGCTGCCAGGAGGAATAAAGTTTATTTCCTGCAGGCAGCCACATAGTGTCACAATGCTTTTAACCTTTAGAGTAACTCTATATCTGCAGGTTCATAATTCAATATCTGCAGGTTAATTACATTTGTTTACATGACATGTTCCCTTTAACTCTAGGGGGTTATATTGTAATGAGTTGGGATTTTAGCCAGAAAGACTCTTCCCCATATGGACACTTACATGCTTCCAAGTTACGTAGTCCACTCGACCTGTCACAGGTTTACTAACCTAAACCCAGATATCCCATAGATATAAGTGAATCTGTTGAGTTAGGGCCAGGATTTCAGGACTGGTCTTGGTATTTCAGAATACACAGACTATGAATCTTGGATGTGTGAAACCATCTGTAACCAAGTGTTTGTGGGTTCTTGCCGCCCAATGAGAACAGAGTTGAATACTTGTTGGCTAAGTGAAAAGCCTTTGATTTATCTCTTGGGGAAATATTTCTCCTTATGGCATAGGAAATCTTACAGACCTGTCAATGCTGTCTAAGAATATTATACATTAGCTCCCCACCAGAAGGAGGCAAACTGATGTAGTCTTTGGTAAGATGAGTGATACAATCAGGTAGGACAACGAAAATTGAGGCATGGGAAATGAAAAAGGAAAAATCAAAAACCGATCTTCTGGGTGACGGCATGACAGTGCTATGAGAACTTATACCAATTTCATAGAAGTTGAACTTTAGTGAAAAGGAAGGAAACTTGGCTTGAGTCGTGTCAATGTGGTGAATGTCCACCATGGTATTTGTAGTGACTCAACATTGTCTGGCATGTTTTGACTCATCAGAAGTGATTTTCAGGACCTACTATCTATCTGTATATACCCTTTTTAGAGCCACTTCTGATTATATTCTATAATATGCTGTTATCAGTGTTCATACAAATTCTAGTAATAATAATAAATTGCTAATAGTTTATCATCTCCAATTAAATTATATGTATTGTGTCTAGTAGAGATGAGCGGTTCCATGGAGGTTTGGTTCACCGGCAGGAAACGAGCCAAGCTTCCACAGGCTCAAGCTTGACCTAAACTCTGGATCCAGTCATTGTTTGGCAGTTTGAAAAGGAAAGGATGATAGCGTCCCACCGGGTGAGATTCAATCCATATTTATTCCATTGGATGAAAAAAGACAGCAACGTTTCGACCAGTTGAAACGTTGCTGCCTATTTTCATCCGATGGAATAAATATGGATTGAATTTCACCCGGTGGGACGTTGTCATCCTTTCCTTTTTGGCATGCAAAATCAAGTAATCCCTTGATTTTGGACGTGCGTCCCAGAACCGCTGATTGTGTATTTTATTGCACAGGTGGTCGAGTTTTTGACCAGGGTGATAAGCAGATCACTTCCGGGGTAAGGTGGGTGGGCTTTTTCAAACTTTCTTTGGGGGTTGCACACTACATTCAAGCATGGTGTTATCCCCAGTGTGCGCCATTCAAACACTGCAAGCGGATCCCACAGGTCTGAGTATTGAGAATCCCCAAGCACACATGAGTTTTGTTCGCACGTACAGCATCCGATCCCTGAACCCGAACCTTGATTTTTAAATTTGGCATTCGGTTCGAAAATCGAACCTCAGGTTCACTCATCTCTAGTGTCTAGCAGCAATTGATAGGTAAGAGCTTGTTCACACATTGCATTTGTTTTCCTCTTTTTCTTTGCAACATTATTGCCACTGGAAAAAAAACACTTTACAGAACCAGCAAAGTTAATGAGATTCCTGAAATCTTATGGATGAGCTGCTTACTTCTTCCTTGCAGATTTGAACAGATTTCAAAGCGTGTTTTCCAAATCTGCAAAATGTCATTTCTTTTAGGATTTTTTTCAGCATTTTTCATTATTCAAATTAATGGGAAAAACCCAAGTAAAAAGTGCATCAAAAACACATGTAAAAAGGTGGCAAAAATATTTCAAAGGGAACCTGTCAGGTCAAAAAAGTATTCTGACCTACAAGCAGGAGCCTGTGTGAGCTCTTAACCCCTTCCTACTCATCCCTGTGTTGTTATATTGTGTAATATGAAAGTAATAAAATAACTTTTTATTACTTTCATATGTCCTATGTAAATGATAGTGTCTCTAGCCCCATTGGCGTGTCATCACCCTGTGGGCATCTACATGCTTTCCATGGTATCACGCCCCTGTGGGCGTGAAACCATGGATTTACATCAGTGACGTGACCATTGCTACTTTAGAATCTCGCGTACGCACGCGCTTACCATTCCACCGCTTCATCCTCGCGCTTGCTTTTAGGCTTCTGAATGCTTTTTTGACCTTACAAGTTCCCTTTAAAGTGTTTTCTCTGCCAAAACTCTTTTTTTACAACAGAAAAATACCCATTTGACAGTAGTCCATATATTTACCAATTGTCCTGAAAATATTTTCTATAACAAAATTTGATGTGTCAGTAATTTTTGTATGAAGCTGGAGGAGCTTGTGCAGATTATTGTGATTGTACTTAACAGTACATCAGAGATGGTTTAAAAGGGAATCAGTACAGAATGACTGTCCAAAACAAGTACAGGCGCTTGGTGCTCCTTTTGGTGCCTAACATTCAAGTCCAAAGCTCACCTACTTGTTTTACCAATTTCACTACCCTTCTTTAATTATATAAAGCCAAAGCTGTCAATCAAAATAGGAGGGGGAAGAGATAGAGGAAAGCAAGTAGGTGGAAAGGTGCACTCAACTATTTGGCCACACCAAGGGTACACCGAGCGCCGATATTTCGTATGAACAGTCATTTTGTGCTAACAGAGTCTGTTTAATGCCTTCAAATGTTTATTCTGAGTTACAGTCATCTATCATTTAAGGTATGTTTACACTACTTTGCATTTTTTCAGCGCTTTTGCTGCATATCGTATATATATATTTTGAGCAACGCTGCGCTTTTTCCATGTCAATTCTTTCAGAGCTTTTGTAGTGTTTTTCACTCTATAAAATGATTGAAAAAAAAAGTTGCAGAAATGCATGTAAGAACACAACAAAATTTGAATTTTTTTTTTATTGGTTTTTGGTGTCTGGATGAGTCACTACGGTGTTTTAATGATTCTGTAAACTATGTTGTCTGCGCCTCGATTTTTGGGTAAGTTGTCCAGAGAAAAGAAAAAAATCAGATTGGCATGTCTGGTGCTGGGATGAAAATTAACTTTAATTGTGTTTTCTTCTACTGGATCTTTGAGGTCAATGATTGTATTGAAGGCGTTATCCACTACTTGGTCAATTTCTTCTAAAATTGTAAATAAAAATAGCTTATAATTACTTGTGATTATTGGCGTCATTCCATCATTGTCACCGTCACTTCTGCCGGCACTCAGAAGCACGTGTGAAACGGCACGTGTGAAAGCTTCCAGTCACGTAAGCGCTGCAGCCAATCATCAGCCACTAATTGGCTGCTTCATTCCTACTTCCTTTGGATGAAGCTTGGATCTCCATTGGAAATGTGAGCACTTAGGCTATGTGTGCACTTTGCGTTTTTTCATGCGTTTCCGCAGTGTTTTGAACTGCAGCGTTTTAATGCCAAAAGGCATGCGTTTTGATTTTCAAGCAAAGTCTATGGGAAATTGGGATTTCTTGTGCGCACAATGCTGTTAAAAACGCAGCGTTTTAGTTGCAGAAAATGTGTCAAAATCTCTGCTTTTAAAGAAGCAACATGTCAATTGTTTTTGCCATTTTGGCAGCGTTTTGCTAACATTGAAGTCAATGAGAAGTTGCAAAACGCAATCTACATCAAAATCCTAGCGTTTTACATGCTTTTTTGATGCAGAAAACATGCTTTTTTGACAGAATAAACGCATGCCTTTTTGACTTTATAATAAGGGCATGATATGTCCCTTTACACACACACACACATAGTGCGACAATTAAATTAATGAAAAAACATAATTTTACGTTATTTTATGCATAAATATTATAACACTGTTATAATTTTAATAAAATAAGCTATTTTGTGCATGATTTTAATCATGATATTTGTTATCATTTTTTTCTGTTTTTTTCATAGTGTTTGAATGTTTAAACTTTATTTAGTAGTGTATTTGTATTCAAAATGCATCTGACTTTAAGCAATGAAAAAGCATGTAAATCGCAGTAAAAACGCTGCCAAAACGTGGTAAAAACACAAGCGTATTTTTAACGTTTTTGTGGTCAAAACCAAATTTGACAAAGACAATTTTCTGCCAGAGGATGCGTTTAGAACTGCAACTACCTGGACGCAAAAGGCGCACACAGCCTTAAGCTCATTAATGGTCGCTCATTGGTTGCAGCGCTCACATGGAAAGAGGGCTAAAAGATGTGGCATCAATACCTCTGGTCTAAGAGATGAGAATAAGCTGCTTTTATTTTTACGAAGAGGTACTCTAAGTTGTCGACAACCTCTTTAAGATCTCAAGCTGCTACTGTATCTTCAGGTATTTGGCCATTTCATCCCTGGTTATAAATGCCCACTGTATATACCATGTAGCTCTGGAATGAATTACTTGTAATTAAGACTAGGACAATTTAGTCTTAATTTCTAAAAAACTTGGAAAATATTGCATAAAAATTGGAAGGACGTTTTTACTGATGTTAAAGAGAATATGCTAGCAGGTTTTTGCTGTGTAAGCTTAAGACAGAATGCTGCAAGGGCTAAAACATAGAATTCAGGAATGACTGTTTTGTCAGGGGCTTATCTTTTGTTTCTTTGCTGTATTTTTGTAAGTAGCAGGAACTTTATCATTGCTCATACTACAATGTCACAGACATGGTAGTCCAGCATGCCCCCTCCTCTGGTTTACACCTCACTGTCCATGTATAATCTTGATAGAGAGCTTAGTGTGAGTGAGAGAGCTCTCTCAGCACAGCTACATGGCTAAATTTAAAAATTCTGATTGTGTCAGAATAGCTGCAGCCAGTAATCTAAGTGAGACATCGTTGGATTCAGAGTCTCTTTGCCTACACCATGCTGCTCTCAGAAGCGGTAGCACAAACCTGCCGATAGATTCCCTTTAAAGTCATGAAAAGGAGAAACTTCTCAATGCTTCTTAGAAATTCTTATATAGATAAGTCCACCAGTCCATTTATGTTTTATAACCAGAGCCCTCGGTCTCACCAGGATCCTCCATCATATGACAAGTGATGAAAAGGAGGCCTCATCATTCTCTAGGTATAACATGGATATGGATGGTTGGTTTTGAAGATTGGGTTTGAGCTTTTTCTACGTTTAAACGGTCAGGCAGGTACATAAAGTATTCAACACAGGCTAAAGCGGGCTTTACACACTGCGATATCGGTCCCGATATCGCTAGTGTGGGTACCCGCCCCCATCTGTTGCGCGACACAGGCAAATCGCTGCCCTTGCCGCACAACATCGCCCAGACCCGTCACACATACTTACCTGCCCGGTGACGTCGCTGTGACCGGCGAACCGCCTCCTTTCCAAGTGGGCGGTCCGTGCGGCGTCACAGCGACGTCACTGAGCGGCCGAGATGAGCGGGACGTAACATCCCGCCCACCTCCTTCCTTCCGCATTGTGGCCGGGAGGCAGGTAAGGAGAGCTTCCTCGTTCCTGCAGTGTCACACGGAGCGATGTGTGCTGCCGCAAAAAAGAGGAACAACCTCGTTACTGCTGCAGTAACGATATTTGAGAATGGACCCCCATGTCACCGATGAGCGATTTTGCACGTTTTTGCAACGATGCAAAATCGCTCATCGGTGTCACACGCAACGGCATCGCTAATGCGGCCGGATGTGCGTCACCAATTCCGTGACCCCAACGAGTTCGCATTAGCGATTTCGCAGCGTGTAAAGCCCCCTTTAAAGTCATGAAGAGTTCAATATTCAACTGGTCCATAAATTGATCTGTTTTGAAAATTCTTTATGATGTTAGAAGCGGTTAGCAGCAATATTTTTGGCTACAAATGACATTTTGCATCAAAACGTCTTGATTTTGCCTGAAGGTGCCCCTGGCATTTAGAGATTTCAGTTCAGTTTTACGTTTAGAGATTTTTAGTGTATATTTTTTCATATTCGCGGTTAGATACCACATAGCACTTCACTGTTCAATCACCTGAGGTACAATTCACAATGTCATGACATTTTATATGGAGTCGGATACTGCTGGAAAACAAGAACTGACCGTGGTGCTAGAACAAGTAGATTCTTGTGTTTAACAAACAAAACGTTATAGAGATTGATTGTTGCCAAAACGTGTTTTAAGAGGCAGCAGACATTCTTCGCGGTAATGTTTGATGTTCTGGATGAAGCCGCTGTGTTGTAGAATTAAGCCGGCTCACGGCAAAAAAAAAATAAAAAAGACCCTGGCTTATTCCCAGCTTCCCATCCTCGGGATGGTCTATAAATAAAATTAAAGCACTATCAAAACGTAATATTTTGGCCGTTCACAGAGCAATTAGTGGGAAAGACAACAAATTCCTAATCACCTTCCCGGTTGTTTTACTTATTCACAAAAGCATCTCTCCGTTGAGTATGCATTCATTGTATAGCTTGTATGACCCATTAGCATTCACGATTAAATTAACATTATGCCAATGGTAATATTCTTTGGGTATATGCCACACGTACACTGCCGTCCAAATTCTACAGGCTGCAATCAAGCGATAATCGTGATATGTTTATGCAGTGATGATTCTGTTACATTTCAGCCACATGGTGTGTAGTATCACGTCAAATTCACACATTGCTGAGCACAATTTTAAGGGTTTCTGCACCTTTTTAATATATTACCGTATCTATATGGTTTTCCATTTTTTACAAATTACTGTGCAATCGTTGAGGATCATAGGCGGCATAAAAACTTATGGATATTGACTTTCTGTCACTTGATATAAACATATTCCTATCATAAGACTATTATGCATTTATATAAATCTATCATTTTCTATCACCTTATATGGATAATATATTTATCCTACATTTTTGTGCTTCAATGTATCTTAAAAATAGTAAAAAAAAATTCTTAAAAGGAAATATACACATCGTGCAGGCAAACAAAGCGACAGTATTCTCAATTGCAAGTAAAATGCCTAGAGGAAACCTGGAGGCTACAATGGATTCAGACCCATAGCCATAAGGCCTCAAAGGAACACAGCTGGCCAATGCCACTTACCATGACTCATCCTAAATAATTATTTTAAAGGGACTATCTAAAATTCACTAAGTCACATTCAATTATAATGAAAATTTCCTAGAAGAGAGAATTAAGAAGGTTGGCGACTTGCCCATGATAATTTTTCATGTTGCTGCTTAATTTTCCAAAGTGCCTTGTAGTAAGAAAGCTGGAGTGTTCTCGGTTGTTACAAGCGACTTTTTAGAAGTGTTTATGAGAGGATGGAGTGCCACACAGTTACCGGTACTGTCACAGCTTTAAGGATTGGTTTATCTTGCCAGAGTTTAGAGTCCGGACAATTGGCAAGTTAAGTCTTAAGGGTGCTTTACACGCTGCAATATCGCTAACGATTTATCGTCGGGGTCACAGTGTTTGTGACTCACATCCGGTGTCGTTAGCAACATCGCAGCGTGTGACACGTACAAGCGACCTGCAACGATTGCAAAAGTGGTAAGAATCGTTGGTTTTGGAGAGGTCGTTCAAACACCAAAGATCGTTGTTTGGTGAGTAGCGATGTTGTTTGTCGTTCCTGTGGCAGCACACATCTCTTCATGTGACACCGCAGGAACGAGGAAACTCACCGTACCTGCGTCCCACCGGCAATGAGGAAGGAAGGAGGTGGGTGGGATGTTTGGCCCACTCACCTTCACCCCTCCTCTGCTATTGGGCGGCCGCTTAGTGACGTCGCTATGACGCTGAATGAACCGCCCCCTTAGAAAGGAGGCGGTTCGCCGGTCACAGGGACTTCGCTAGGCAGGTAAGTATGTGTGACGGGTGTAAGCGATGTTGTGCGCCACGGGCAGCGATTTGCCTGTGACGCATAACCGACGGGGGGGGGGTACGCTTGCTAGCGATATTGGTACCGATATTGCAGCGTGTAAAGTACCCTTTATACATAATGTTTGATCTTCATGTTCATTATAGGCCAATGTAATAACCTCAAGAAAGAAGTAGACTTTGTACTTTAAACTATTTAGCAGTCATTGTTAATTTAACTCTGTCCTGGTTGACGTTTCTGGAGCCACCTAGGAAATTGCAAGCATTTAGGGGTCTTATATATCAAACCCATTTCAGAAAGGTGCTCAAAAAGGAGTATTAATACAGTAATAAAAAAAAAAAATTGTATAGAGTATATCTGACCTTTCATTACGGGATTTCATCATAGTAATATTTTTTGCTTTCTCTGTTGTTTTTATCTTTGTGTAGCACTGTTGTTTTCATGCTGCCAGAACTTGCATTGAGGGGATTACCTATGTAAAGGACTACAGGCCATATTAATCCACTCCCCCTACCACTGACATTGCCTCGCTTTTCAGTTGCCAGCATTCCCTTATATTTCATATTCAAGGAAAGTGTTGTATTTACTTGCTGTCTTCACGGAAAATGCCACAAGTAGCATTTAGTGGGAATATAAAATCTGAAAAAATTAAAACTGAAAAACGAATTACTGGCTCTTTTCCCCCTCATCACATGACTCATATGTTCATGTGGTCTCTATTCTCTATGGGTGCACTGCCTAAAGCCTCATTGACTTCAACAGGGTTGTCAATGTCAAGCAACCAGTCACCAAAACTGGTCTATCCAGTGGCATGCCTTCTAACTCCTAGTACCTCTTGGGTGAAACAGTGCCCCAACCTATTATGTGCCATATCTAATGCTAGCGCCTACTGTGGTGAAGGTGGAAAATAGTACAAGTATTCATCCTATAGTTGTGCCCCACAGGGGTATAGTAACTATAGTAATTGGAAGGGTTGCAGTTGCACCCTGCATCGGGAGCCTAGGGTTGACCAAAACCTACTTTTGACCCATGCATGACTAATATTAAAGACTAGTGATGGTAGAGGACCCTGTTGGAGCTTTTCATTGGGGTCCACATGGTTCAAGATACGTCACAGGCTATGTCCTTGAGTTTTATAATACTTATATGAATCATTTGTTCAAATAAACCCCAAATTACCTCTGGACTGATGGCAGAGAAGGCTTTGTTGGAGAAAAATTGTACTTTCTTTACCTCTTTCCGATATGCTGGCAATCATTTAATTTAAAATCCACATTAAGTTGGAAGAACCTCTTATTTTATAATAAGAAATTACTTTTGTTAATATGCTTTCCTGCCCACATATGAAAAATAATTTAGAGGTTGTCCACTATCCTGACTCAGTGTCTAATTTGCCATCAATGTGAGATCTCCATATACCTTTCTGCCATGTTTCATCTTGTTTTACGCCTTTCTACTTTGCTTCCTGTGCCCAAGTATCATCTATCTTGTCATAGTGATCACTTCCTCTTCAGAATCCTCGGCTCCCTTCTTACTATATTTCCCATCACTCCTTGGGCTAGGCTGCAAGCCAGCAGTGAGCACAGACCTGTAACTCCGCCCACACCCCTCCCACCCCTCCCCAGAGTCACACACAACATCAGCACCATCCACTGTATTGGACACTAGGGAGGTTGTAGTATGCACAATGAATGCAGGGAATAGTAATGCACAAAGACCCATTACACCAGCACTTGATAAAAACTACCACCTACCCCCCTTCACTGACATGGATAATTGCATGTATGGATGGATAGAGAGATCTGAATGTAAAAAATCTCTGCACTATTAGTATGTATTGAAGACAACTGCTTAACAGGCAATGCCACACACCAAAGACAACTGCTTAAATGCGGCAACTTGATAAATTGCTACCACACACTGAAAACCTAAAAGCACCTCAAAGGAAAATGATGGCTGTATCAGAGATTAAATAATAAAAAATAAGGTCGCTAAACAGAACAAAATATAAATAGCATATTAATTTGAGAAATAGTACATTAATTGTTCTCACCATATGGGTTATAGAAGTTCAGCATGTGTCCATATGATGAAACGTCCGTAGGAGTTATCCTGTGGATATAGTAAGTAGATTTATTCAGTCTTTGGTATATGGCATTGCCTGTTAAGCAGTTGTCTTTTGTGTATGCCATTGCCTTTTAAGCAGTTTGTCTTCATTATACTTTTTTGCATGCTGTATACTGGTTATTGTTAACTACAAGGGGTGTCCAGAATCATAATTTATCTCCAGCAGAGAGCAGTGTGTCAACATTGCATCTTGAGTTCTTTGATTGGAGGTGGGGTGTATTCACTATATATATTAGGAAGAGATTTAAATGTATTCATAATATAAAAGGAATACAACAGGGTGTGTTCTGAATACAGTACACAGAGTATTCAGCAGTGTGTGTACATGTATATACAGTGTATACAGATAGGAGAGAGAGCTAGGTCTGCAGGGAGAGCTGACAGCAGTCTCAGATACCGAGTGAGCTCTGCTGATTATAGTCCCACCCAGCCGCTGTACAAGCCACGCCCTACCCATATGTTTCCTGCTCCTAGAAGTGAGGGAGAATCTGATGTGACATCAGAGGAAGCCGGAAGATTTTCAGACAGAGATCGTATGGCCAGGAGAGCAGCTCATGTTATAGCAGGATTTAGGAAAGAAAAGTAGTTAGTGAAGTGTAGCACCCAGGAATATGGGGTACTCCGTTCCGGGCAGAGTCTCTATTGGGAATGTCACAGTGGTGGCCGTTACCCGGTTTTGTGCCCTGGGCCCTTTTTGTAATGGGGATATTTACAAGGGATTATTGGATAAAGTTGATACGTGACACCACGTGCGGTGTTGCGGCTATATGTAGGGAGCCGCCGCTGCAAAATGTGTCTACTGGGGCTGATGGTGTTAGCAGCTAGTATGGTAGTCCCTCCGCAAGTAGGGTATTATTGTGTGTTGGAAGAAGGAGTCCAGACAGGTATTCAGTGCAACTGGTTTACTCACTTGGATGTTAACTGGTTGCCCGAGGCTGTCTGGTTTCACTTCCAGGTCCCCTTCGTCCCATTGCCAGTCTGGTTTCTCTGGTACCTTATTCCCCTGCACCTGTCTCTGGTAAGTAGGTCCCCGTGGTATGGAACACTGGGGGTCCCCGGTCTTTGGTTTGTCCACTTCTGTCTGCCTGACGGTAGCGTGAACCCTGTGGGGTTGGAGCCTCTGGTCCTGTCCCCGGTTCTCTCTTTGCTACTGGGTCTTCGGATTCTTTAGGGTCAGCAAGGTCCTTAATGGTCCCCTTTGCTGTGCAGGTGTTAACAGGTCGGCTTGAAGCTCTTTCCTGTCCCCGTCGGTGCGTAGTTCCGGGAGTACTTCACCGTACTCCACCGGCAACCACCTCTCCTGGGTACCAGGCAGGGCCGGCGTCAGCACGCGGCATACCCGGGCAAATGCCGGGGCCCTGGAGAGCCGGGGGGGCCCACTCGGCCTCGTCAGTTCTGGTGCCCCTTGGCCGGGGCCCCCTCGCCTTAGTTCTGCTGCCCCCGGGCTGAGTTCCGGGGACCGCAGTCCTCGGCAGGAATCTGCAGCGCCGTCCCTTTAAGGTGCGCAGACTTCCTGGTTTGAACTTCATCTGTGGGCGGAGCTACCGACCGGCCTGCTCAGTCCCACAGATGAAGGCGTTGCAGTGCCAGCCAGCGACCCCCAGCACAGCTCTTCTCTCCGGCGCTGTGTGGGCCCCCTCTCCACCGCTGTGTGGGCCCCCTCTCCACCGTGACCTGAGCGGTATGTGCCCTCCCCGCCCCCCGATTTATGGGCCCTGGTGAGCTGTATGGGCTTCTCCCCCCTTAGGTGTATGCCCTGCCCCCCCCGGTGCTGTATGTGCTGGCCCCTGGAGCTGTGTGTGGGCCCCCCAGAGCCGCGTGTATGGGCCCCTCAGAGCCACGTGTGTGTCTGTATGTATGTAGCAGAGCTATGCGTGTATGTATGTAGCAGAGCTATGCGTGTATGTATGTAGCAGAGCTATGTATGTCTGTATGTAGCAGAGCTATGTGTGTATGTATGTAGCAGAGCTATGTGTGTCTGTATGTAGCAGAGCTATGTGTGTATGTATGTAGCAGAGCTATGTGTATGTATGTAGCAGATTCATGTATGTATGTAGCAGAGCTATGTGTGTATGTATTTATGTAGCAGAGCTATGTATGTAGCAGAGCTATGTGTGTATGTATGTAGCAGAGCTATGTGTGTATGTATGCAGCAGATCTATGTGTGTATGTATGCAGCAGAGCTATGTGTGTATGTATGTAGCAGAGCTATGTGTGTCTGTATGTAGCAGAGCTATGTGTGTATGTATGCAGCAGAGCTATGTGTGTATGTATGCAGCAGAGCTATGCGTGTATGTATGTAGCAGAGCTATGTGTGTCTGTATGTAGCAGAGCTATGTGTGTATGTATGTAGCAGAGCTATGTGTGTCTGTATGTAGCAGAGCTATGTGTGTATGTATGTAGCAGAGCTATGTGTATGTATGTAGCAGATTCATGTATGTATGTAGCAGAGCTATGTGTGTGTGTATGTATGTATGTATGTAGCAGAGCTATGTATGTAGCAGAGCTATGTGTGTATGTATGCAGCAGAGCTATGTGTGTATGTATGCAGCAGATCTATGTGTGTATGCATGTAGCAGAGCTATGCGTGTATGTAGCAGAGCTATGTGTGTATGTATGCAGCAGAGCTATGTGTGTATGTATGCAGCAGAGCTGTGTATGTATGTAGCAGAGCTATGTGCGTATGTAGCAGAGCTATGTGTGTATGTATGCAGCAGAGCTATGTGTGTATGTATGCAGCAGAGCTGTGTATGTATGTAGCAGAGCTATGTGCGTATGTAGCAGAGCTATGTGTGTATGTAGCAGAGCTATGTGTGTATGTATGTAGCAGAGCAATGTGTGTATGTATGCAGCAGAGCTATGTGTGTATGTATGTAGCAGAGCAATGTGTGTATGTATGTAGCAGAGCTATGTGTGTATGTATGTAGCAGAGCTATGTGTGTATGTATGTAGCAGAGCTATGTGTGTATGTATCCACAGAGCTATGTGTGTATGTATGTAGCAGAGCTATGTGTGTATGTATGTAGCAGAGCTATGTGTGTATGTATGTAGCAGAGCTATGCGTGTATGTAGCAGAGCTATGTGTGTATGTAGCAGAGCTATGTGTGTATGTATGTAGCAGAGTTATGTGTGTATGTATGTAGCAGAGCTATGTGTGTATGTATGTAGCAGAGCTATGCGTGTATGTAGCAGAGCTATGTGTGTATGTAGCAGAGCTATGTGTGTATGTATGTAGCAGAGCTATGTGTGTATGTATGCAGCAGAGCTATGTGTGTATGTATGCAGCTGAGCTGTGTATGTATGTAGCAGAGCTATGTGCGTATGTAGCAGAGCTATGTGTGTATGTAGCAGAGCTATGGGTGTATGTAGCAGAGCTATGTGTGTATGTATGTAGCAGAGCTATGTGTGTATGTATGTAGCAGAGCTATGTGTGTATGTATCCAGCAGAGCTGTGTGTCTGTATGTATGTATCTAGCAGAGTTGTGTTGTGTGTGTCTGTATGCATGTATGATATGTATCTATGTATGTCAGTTCTATACGTCTTTTTGTGAGTTTGTCTTTAAATATGTATATGTATGTGTACGTATGTGTGTGTCTGCGTGTGGATGGGGCCCACCGGGACCCTTCCGCCCAGGGCCCACAAAAACCTGGAGCCGGCCCTGGTACCAGGTCACCGTTAACCTGAGTCAGGACATAGCTCAGTCACACCTTTTCACCTCCACTGTCACTGCAGTTCTCCCTCTGACTTCCTATGTTCCCTACTACTCTCCACAGTCTGACCCTCCCACCTGGTCAACTAGTGGACTGGAGTGGCTCCATCTCTAGGCGGCCATCCATGGTCCCACCCTAGCTAGGTACCATTGTATGAGGGATTTGTTGGAGAAAACTAGGATTACCTAGGTTTTTGGTGTTACCAGCACTAGGGTTCTGGGTCCCTAAGGGGATTGGCTCTGCATCCTTGTGGGGATGCAGAACCTTGTAGCACACTGATGGTCTCAGGGGTGCTACAGAAGTGCTTATCTATGGCAGTTAGTTCACATGAAAGGGGCATGTGAAGCAGTGGCCAACCTCTTTCTCTTCTTCACACTTCACACATACCTCAATACATTTCAAGATGATATCCTTTTGCCGTCATAACTAAGGGTGCACTGGCCAATTATCATTAACAAGCATTTGTAGGAGCGTTGGTTTTATAACAACGTGTCCATGTAAACAGGGTTCCAGTCATCAACATTCATTGGGTGAAATGATTTTTAATCTTGCTTTAAAATCATTGTTCTCGGCAGCACATCATGCTGTATAATCAGGACCTTTGCTGCCGAAAACAAGGAAAACCTTGGAGCTCAGAACGATCAATTATTAATTGTTCTGTGCACATCTGAAGTGCGGTCAACCTGTTTCAACAACTAACCAACGATCAGCAAACATGTCGTCAGCGTAGTGTAAACCTAGCCGAAAGCTCTTCTGATTATATTATCAACACTCGAGGAAAAAGGTTCAAAAAGAGGAGAAAGATTTAAAAAAAAAAAAGTGCCTAAATGTCAACTTGGGTCATGTGCACCACTGTAAAACAAAAAAGAAAAAAAAATGAATTAGTGTTTTTATGGGATAAATGTCATAAAAATCAATGCCCAGTCTCTTTTTGAAATAGACATAGTGGGCACATGACTGTATTTTCCAGGTTACATATTCGAGATATGTTTTTATTGACTAAGCACTACTTAGCATAGTAAACTGTAACTTTGGCGTCGTCACACAGACTGGCAATGCAATTCTCTGGGCAGGAAATTAAAGCTGTTTGAAAAATGATTTCTGTTTAATTATCGTGAAATCATCTCCTCTAAATTGCACACTTTCTAAAGATAGCTACTGCTACCCAAGCAGAGAGATCCAGACGTGATCTCCCTCAAGTGAGGACTCTGCTGCAAATAGCCGTCTAAATATGTTTATTAATAAAAGCAACATGCATAGCAATTAGCAAAGGCATCCATAGAGGGTTAAATGGATCCTCAATGCAACCCCTGAAAGGCTTCAGACAAGGAAATGTAGTATTAGCATGTTTATTATATACTTTATATGTAACTCGAAAGTAATAATAAAACGTTCATTACAAAATCTACAGTTTTACTCAAATTAGTTGATCCAAAAATGAATAAACCCCAAATAAAAAATTACTCCATCTAGTATTTTGTATGACCTCTGTGATTTTTAAGGTTAGCACCAAGTCTTCTAGGCATGGAATTAACAAGTTGGTGACATTTGCAACATCTACCTTTTCCTATTTTTTAACAACGACCTCTTGTAGAGCCTGGAGCTGGAAGGAGAGGGATGACAACTTGTCTCTTCAGAATTCTCCATAGGTGTTTCGGTTGGGTTCAAATCAGGAGACATATTTGCCACTGAATCACTTTTATCCTGATCTTTTTCAAAAATGCAGCAGATGTGTGTTTTACATCATTGTCATGTTGGAAAATTACACGTCTACCAAGAGCATGAAGCATAAAGCAGTACATCTGTGACTTCATGTTATCATCAATGAAAAAGAGCTCCCTGACACCAAGAGCACTCATAGGAGATTGCCACCACCAATGTAATATGAGACAAAAAAAAATCTAAAAATATATTTCATTCAGCTCCACAGCCTCTTTTTCACGATGGGCAGTTTAACATGCTAAATCTGATGAAAGATCCCCTTTAAAGGGAACCTGTCATCAGAAATTTGGCTTTCAACCTAAATGTTTCCCCCTCTGCAGCTCGTGGGCTGCATTCTAGTAAGGTTTCTATACTTTTTGTGCCCCCTTTTAAACCAAAATAAATACTTTATAAAACTGTATCTTTCGGTATGAAAATCTTGTAAATTCTCCATGGGGGCGGGCCGTGTGGCGTCCGTTGCTGTATCTAACGCCATCCCCCATGCTCCAAATCATCCCTCAGGACGCCGCCCACTGCGCCCGAGGTCCCGTGCACGCCGGGACACCTGGTGACGTGGTCGCAGGCACGAGCTTATGGGCGGCGTTGTGATTGCATCGCAAGTGCCCGCCCATACTCTCGTGCCCGCCCGTTCCCCACTGCCTCCAGCGTTCTGCGCCGGCCCGACGTCACCTCCTTCCCATCGTACCCTGCAGCAGGAAATAGATGGGAGGAGTGGAGCAGGCAACTACAGGAGAAGCGGTGGATCTGAGCGACGTACAGAGGGGAGAGCGCGCCCATGAGAGTATGGGCAGGCACTTGCGATGCAATCACAGCGCCGCCCATACTCTTGTGCCTGCGACCACGTCACTAGGTGTCCTGGCGTGCACGGGACCTCGGGCGCAGTGGGCGGCGTTCTGAGGGATGATTTGGAGCATGGGGGACGGCGTAAGATACAGCAACGGACGCCAGATGGCCCACCCCCATGGAGAATTTACAAGATTTTCAAACCGAAAGGTACAGTTTTATAAAGTATTTATTTTGGTTTAAAAGGGGGCACAAAAAGTATACAAACCTTACTAGAATGCAGCCCAGGAGCTGCAGAGGGGGAAACGTTTAGGTTGAAAGCCAAATTTCTGATAACAGGTTCCCTTTAAGGGTAGTATCATGGTAGCAATAAGGGTGGGATGCGGGGTTTGTTCCCGCACAAGACTGCCCATCATGAGCAGAAATGGAAAATTCTTTTATTGAGAAAAAATGCTTTACTGTCCCACTTAAGTCATCCTTATGTTATATGGATAGAAAGTGATTTGCGCAAACTAGGCTGTCCTTGGTAAAATCAGCAGTTTTCACTGTCTGTGACATGTACGCCAACTCCATTTTTCATATGTTCCTAATAATTTATGACTGATCCCTATGGAGCCATTGGATGAGGTGGCTTAGCTCATACTCTCCTTCATCCATGGTGTGGAAAGTGGGACACCCCAGGGTTATAACACTACTTTGGAGAGATGTAAGGAAGGGTAAGTGCAAGGTCATCTGGAAGAACATGAATGTAGTAATGAGTACTTGGCCATGTGAGTCTTCCTGCCAGCATTCAGCAATCTTCTGATCCCAATCCCAAGGATTGTTAATAATTAATAAATCACAAACAAAAAAAAGTAGAGAATTGTTCAGTTGGCACAAAAAAGTTTCTAGAAGAGTCGTGTGCCAACAGTAAAGCAGATGAATCATGTTCATTATTTTACCTGCGTCATCCTGCGTATGCTAAGGAATTGAAAATCCTTTGCCAGGTGTTGAAAATGTCAGTCTCTTCTTGACGAATACAGCCGTTCCCATGACATGATAAATAGCTCAATGTCTAAATATTAAAATGCTTATGTTATTCAACTCACATTCTCACAACGCTCACGCACTAATTCAAAATGTTCATTATTAAATATTTTTAAGATAAAATGCAATACACATAGACATAAGTCACGTCGAAGTATGGTAGACACACAATGGTATAAAAATTCAGTATCTAATTGTTAGAAAACCCCTTTAAGAAAATGAGTATGTGAGTGTGATATGAAGGAAAATGAAATCTAGGTGTATTGGATAAGATCCATATACGATATCTATAATATATACTATATATATATATATATCTATATACATACAGTGCCTACAAGTAGTATTCAACCCCCTGCAGTTTTAGCAGGTTTACACATTCGGAATTAACTTGGCATTGTGACATTTGGACTGTAGATCAGCCTGGAAGTGTGAAATGTACTGCAGCAAAAAAGAATGTTATTTCTTTTTTTATTTTTTTTTTTTAAATTGTGAAAAGTTTTTTCAGAGGGTCATTTATTATTCAACCCCTCAAACCACAAGAAATCTGTTTGGTTCCCCTAAAGTAGAAGTATTTCAGGCACAAAGAACAATGAGCTTCACATGTTTGGATTAATTATCTCTTTTTCCAGCCTTTTCTGACTAATTAAGACCCTCCCCAAACTTGTGAACAGCACTCATACTTGGTCAACATGGGAAAGACAAAGGAGCATTCCAAGGCCATCAGAGACAAGATCGTGGAGGGTCACAAGGCTGGCAAGGTGTCACGCTCCCCGGGTCCCCTGCGCTGCCCCCCGGCTCACCTGTCACGCTTCCCGGCTCCCCTGCCTCGCTTCCCGGTTCCTCGGTCCGGTCACCGCCGCTCCCCCGCTCTCCAGCATCCATTGCCGGCGCGTCCCCGGCGTCCTGGTCCCCGCTCCCGGCGCCCGTCGGCTTCTCAGCCCCAGCCCGGCCCTGCTGCTTCCTCCTCTCAGCTTCCTGCCCTGGCTTCTGGCACTCGGGCCGCGCGCATGCGCATTAGGGCGCGCGCGCGGTCATTGACCTTTCTTAAAGGGCCAGCGTCCATTAACAGGAAATGATGCAAACAGGTACAGGGTATAAAGGGGTTTAATGTCCAAGTGGGCGGGGCCTGATCTTCGTGTTTCTCAAGCTAGGAGTCAGGTCTCCTTGTGTTCCTGAGATACCCACCTCTCTCTCTTCCTAGAGCCGAGCCTGCCTCGCCATCCGGTCCTGCCGAATCCCGAACCCCGAACGCTGCCTATCTGCCATCCTGACAGTCCGTACCATCTCGGATCCCTGCGGTGACCCGTCATCTCGCTCCAAAGGTTCCGGACCCCGCCTGACATCTTCTCGGCTTCCGAACCTGAGCTCCGTCACCCGGACTACCATCAGTGACTCCGTGGTCCCAGGGACTTCTCCGTTATACTCTTGTGCACGGACTGTTCTGCTGCCTATAGTGCTCCAGCTACCGGACCCCTTACCATCATCAAGGAGTTCGGTCCAGTGGATCCACCTCCTGGGTCTGCCCGTCCACCTGGCCCTAACACAAGGGTTACAAAACCCTTTCCAAGAAGTTGGGCCTACCTGTCTCCACTGTTGGGAGCATCATCGGGAAGTGGAAGGCTCCATGGCCTGGACAGCCTTTGAAAGTTTCCACCCGTGCTGAGGCCAGGCTTGTCCGAAGAGTCAAGGCTAACCCAAGGACAACAAGGAAGGAGCTCCGGGAAGATCTCATGGCAGTGGGGACATTGGTTTCAGTCAATACCATAAGTAACTTACTCCACCGCAATGGTCTCCGTTCCAGACGAGCCTGTAAGGTACCTTTACTTTCAAAGCGTCATATCAAGGCTCGTCTACAGTTTGCTCATGATCACTTGGAGGACTCTGAGACAGACTGGTTCAAGGTTCTCTGGTCTGATGAGACCAAGATCGAGATCTTTGGTGCCAACCACACACGTGACGTTTGGAGACTGGATGGCACTGCATATGACCCCAAAAATACCATCCCTACAGTCAAGCATGGTGGTGGCAGCATCATGCTGTGGGGCTGTTTCTCAGCCAAGGGGCCTGGCCATCTGGTCCGCATCCATGGGAAGATGGATAGCACGGCCTACCTGGAGATTTTGGCCAAGAACCTCGGCTCCTCCATCAAGGATCTTAAGATGGGTCGTCATTTAATCTTCCAAAAGACAACGACCCAAAGCACACAGCCAAGAAAACCAAGGCCTGGTTCAAGAGAGAAAAAATCAAGGTGTTGCAGTGGCCTAGTCAGTCTCCTGACCTTAACCCAATTGAAAACTTGTGGAAGGAGCTCAAGATTAAAGTCCACATGAGACACCCAAAGAACCTAGATAACTTGGAGAAGATCTGCATGGAGGAGTGGGCCAAGATAACTCCAGAGACCTGTGCCGGCCTGATCAGGTCTTATAAAAGACGATTATTAGCTGTAATTGCAAACAAGGGTTATTCCACAAAATATTAAACCTAGGGGTTGAATAATAATTGACCCACACTTTTATGTTGAAAATATATTAAAATTTAACTGAGCAACATAACTTGTTGGTTTGTAAGATTTATGCATCTGTTAATAAATCCTGCTCTTGTTTGAAGTTTGCAGGCTCTAACTTATTTGCATCTTATCAAACCTGCTAAATCTGCAGGGGGTTGAATACTACTTGTAGGCACTGTATATATACACCCAGTGGGTACGGAAAGTATTCAGACCCCTTTAAATTTTTCACTCTTTGCTTCATTCCAGACCTTTGCTTCATTCCAGACATTTGGTAAATTCATAAAAGTTAATTTTTTTCTCATTAATGTACACTCTGCACCCCATCTTGACAGAAAAGAAACAGAAATGTAGAAATTGTTGCACATTTAATAAACAAGAAAAACTGAAATATCACATGGTCATAAGTATTCAGTCCCTTTGCTCAGTATTGAGTAGAAGCACCCTCCTTTTGAGCTAGTACAGCCATGAGTCTTCTTGGGAAATGATGCAATATGTTTTTCACACCTGGAGTTGGGCATTCTCTGCCATTCCTCCTCGCAGATCCTCTCCAGTTCCATCAGGTTGGATGGTGAACGTTTTCAGCCATTTTCAGGTCTCTCCAGAGATGCTCAATTGGGTTTAGGTCAGGTCTCTGGCTGGGCCGGTCAAGAATGATCACAGGGTTGTTCTCAAGCCACTCCTTTGTTATTTTAACTGTGTGGTTAGGGGCATTGTCTTGTTGGAAGGTGAACCTTTGGCCAAGTCTGAGGTCCAGAGCACTCTGGAAGATGTTTTCTTCCAGGATATCTCTGTACTTGGCCCCATTCATCTTTCCTTCAATTGTAACCAGTCGTCCTGTTCCTGCAGCTGAAAAACACCCCATAGCATGATGCTGCTACCACCATGTTTCACTGTTGGGATTGTATTGGGCAGTTGATGAGCAGTGCCTGGTTTTCTCCACACATACCGCTTAGAATTATCACCAAATCAGACTAGAGAACCTTATTTCTCATAGTCTGGGAGTCCTTCATGTGTTTTTTTTTCAAACTCTATGCAGGCTTTCATATGTCTTGCACTGAGGGGAGGCTTCCATTGGGCCACTCTGCCATAAAGGCACCACTGGTGGAGGGCTGCGGTGATAGTTGACTTTTTGTAACTTTCTCCCATCTCCCTACTTCATCTCTGGAGCTCAGCCACAGTGATCTTGTGGTTCTTCTTTACCTCTCTCACTCAGGCTCTTCTCCCACGATTGCTCTGTTTGGCTGGATGGCCAGATCTAGGAAGAGTTCTGGTGGTCCCAAACCTCTTCCATTTAAGGAGTATAAAGGCCACTGTGCTCTTAGGAACCTTGAGTACCACAGAAATTCTTTTGTAACCTTGGCCAGATCTGTGCCTTGCCACAATTTTGTCTCTGAGTTCTTTGGGCAGTTCCTTTGACCTCATGATTCTCATTTGGTCTGACATGCACTGTGAGCGGTGAGGTCTTATATAGACAGGTGTGTGCCTTTCCAAATCAAGTTCTATCAGTTTAATTAAACACAGCTGGGTTCCAATGATGGAGTAGAACCATCTCAAGGAGGATCACAAGGAAATAGACAGCATGGGACTTAAATATCAACGTCTGAGCAAAGGGTCTGAATACTTATGACCATGTGATATTTCAGTTTTTCTTGTTTAATAAATTTGCAAAAATGTCTACATTTCTGGGGGGTTTTCTGTTTTTCTGTCAAGATGGTGTGCAGAGTGTACATTAATGAGAAAAAAATGAACTTTTTTGAATTTACCAAATGGCTGTAATGAAACAAAGAGTAAAAATTGAAAAGGATCTGAATACTTTCCGCACTCACTGTATATATATATATATATATATATATATATATATATATATATATATATGTATATATATATATATATATATATGTATATATATATGTATATATATATATATATATATACGTATACAGTGCATTGCGAAAGTATTCGGCTCCCTTAAATTTTTCAACCTTTTCCCACATTTCAGGATTCAATCATAAAGATAAAAATTTTAATGTTATGGTGAAGAATTGACAGCAAGTAGGACATAATTGTGAAAAAAAAAATACAGAAAAATGGGGCGTGCAATATTATTCGTCCCCTTTAAGTTAATACTTTGTAGCGCCACCTTTTGCTGCTATTACAGCTACAAGTCGCTTGGGGTATGTCTCTATCAGTTTTGCACTTCGAGAGACTGAAATTCTTGCCCATTCTTCCTTTGCAAATAGCTCAAGCTGAGTGAAGTTGGATGGAGTGTTTGTGAACAGCAGTTTTCAGCTCTTTCCACAGATTCTCGATTGGATTCAGGTCTGGACTGTGACTTGGCCATTCTAACACCTGGATACGTTTATTTGTGAACCATTCCATTGTAGATTTTGGTTTATATTTGGGATCATTGTCTTGTTGGAAGACAAATCTATGTCCCAGTCTCAGGTCTTTTGCAGACTCCAACAGGTTTTCTTCAAGAATGGTCCTGTATTTGGCTCCATCCATCTTCCCATTAATTTTAACCATCTTCCCTGTCCCTTTTTTACACCAAACATATCGTTTGGCATTGTGCCCAAATATTTCGATTTTGGTTTCATCTGACCAGAGCACCTTCTTCAACATATTTGGTGTGTCTACCAGGTGGCGTTTGGCAAACTTTAAATGACACTATTTATGGATCTATTTGAGAAATTGCTTTCTCCTTGACACTCTTCCATAAAGGCCAGATTTGTGCAATGTATGACTGATTGTTGTCCTATGGACATACTCTCCCACCTCAGCTGTGGATCTCTGCAGTTCATCCAGAGTGATCATGGGCCTCTTGGCTGCATCTCTGATTAGTCTTCTCCTTGTTTGAGATGAAAGTTTGGATGGACGGCCGGGTCTCGGTAGATTTGCAGTGGTATGATACTCCTTCCATTTCAATATGATCGCTTGCTCAGTGCTCCTTGGGATGTTTAAAGTTTTGGAAATCTTTTTGTAACGAAATCCGGCTTTAAACTTCTCCACAACAGTATCACAGACCTGCTTGTTGTGTTCCTTGGTCTTCATGATGCTATCTGCGCTTTAAACAGAACACTGAGACTATCACAGAGAAGGTGCATTTATACGGAGACTTTATTACGCACAGGTGAGTTATATTTATCATCATCAGTCATTTAGGACAACATTGGATCATTCAGAGATCCTCAATGAACTTCTGGAGTGAGTTTGCTGCACTGAAAGTAAAGGGGATGTATAATATTGCACACCTCATTTTTCAGTTATTTATTTTTTTTAAAAAAGTTTAAAATAAGCAATAACCTTCGTTTAACTTCACAATTGTGTCCCACTTGCTGTTGTTTCTTCACCATAATATTCAACTTTTTATCTTTATGTTTGAAGCCTGAAATGTGGGAAAAGGTTGAAAAATTCAAGGGTGCCAAATACTTTTGCAAGGCACTGTATATGTATAAAAAAAAAAAAATTACCTTCTCACACCCTGTGGGTGGTTATTTGTCCTTTCCTCATTCTCGGGTCCTCTACCAGAGGCCTGGGAGTTTGAGGGTTCTGCGCAGGATCTTAGTTGTTCCCAGCACTGCGCTTTTCTGGACAGAGAGCTCAGATGTTGCTCCTGGAATCTGTTGCAGCCATTTTTCCAACTTAGGGGTCATTGCTCAAAGTGCTCCTATCACCACTGGAATAACTGTTACCTTCACCTTCCACATCTTTTCCAGTTGTTCTTTAAGGCCCTGGTATTTCTCCAGCTTCTCATATTCCTTCTTTCTGATGTTACTGTCATTAGGGCACTGCCACATCTATTATCATTGCTGTCTTCTGACCCTTGTCTACTATAACGATATCTGGTTGGTTAGCTACCACTTGCTTATCTGTCTGGATCTTGAAGTCCCACAGGATTTTAGCCCTTTCATTCTCCACCACTTTTTCTGGGGTCTCCCACCTGGACGTAGGGGGACTTAGCCCATACACTGTACAGATATTCCTGTATACAATTCCCGCTACTTGGTTGTGGCGTTCGGTGTACGCTGTTCCTGCTTGCATTTTGCATCCTGCCATTATATGTTGGATTGTTTCCGTGGTTTCTTTACATAGTCTACACCTTGGGTCTTGTCTTGTGTGATAGATCCCTGCTTCTATGGATCTGGTACTTAGCGCCTGCTCTTGTGCTGCTATGATTAGTGCCTCTGTGTTGTGCTGGAGTCCAGCTTTCTCCAGCCATTGGTAGGATTTCTTCATGTCAGCCACCTCCATTATCTGTCTATGGTACATCCCATGCAGCGGCTTGTCTTGCCATGGCACTTCATGTTCTTGTTCTTCCTTCTCGGACGGTTGTTGTTGCTGTCTTAGGCTCTCCTTCAGCATTTCATCTTTTGGTGCCATTTTTCTGATGTATTCCTGGATACTTCTTGTTTCATCCATGATGGTGGCTTGGACACCTATCAAGCCTCGACCACCCTCCTTTCTGTTGGTATACAATCTTTGGGTGTTTGACTTGGGGTGGAGACCACCATGCATTGTGAGGAGCTTCCGGGTCTTCACATCTGCAGCTTCCATTTCTTCTTTTGGCCAGCACACTATGCCAGCAGGGTATCTGATAACTGGCAGAGCATATGTATTGATGGCGTGGATCTTATTCTCCCCATTGAGCTGGCTCTTTAGGACCTGTCTTACTCTTTGATGGTATTTGGATGTTGCTGCTTTCCTTGCCTCCTCATCGTGGTTACCGTATCCCTGTGGGATGCCAAGGTACTTGTAGCAGGTTTGTACATATGCTATGTGCCCTGCCGGTAGTTCTACTCCATCAGTCTTTACTATCTTGCCTCTCTTTATGACCAGCCGGGCACACTTCTCCAGTCCAAAGGACATCCCAATGTCTTCACTGTATATCCTGGTCAGGTGGATCAGTGAACTGATGTCTCGTTCATTTTTCGCATACAGCTTGATGTCATCCATGTACAGTAGGTGGCTGATGATGCTTCCACTCTTGAACTTGTATCCATAGCCAGACTCTGTTATTATCTGACTGAGGGGGTTCAAGCCTATGCAGAAAAGCAATGGGGATAGTGCATCACCTTGGTATATGCCACATTTGATGGACACTTGTGCTAGTTGCCTTGAGTTGACTTCCAGTGTTGTCCTCCATAGCCCCATTGAGTTGCTGAGGAAGGTTCTTAATTTCCTATTGACATTGTAGAGAGCCAAACATTCACAGATCCATGTGTGTGGCATTGAGTCATAGGCTTTCCTATAGTCAATCCAGGCTGTGCTAAGATTGGTCTGTCTGGATCTTGAGTCTTGAGCGACTGCTCTATCCACTAGCAGCTGGTGCTTAGAGCCTCTGGTGTTGTTCCCAATGCCTTTTTTCTGAGCTGGATTCATGTACTGATTCATATAGTTCTGTAGCTTGGTGGCTATGATGCCTGACAGGAGTTTCCATGTCATTGTAAGGCAGGTTATTGGACGATAGTTGGATAGAATTGTTCCTTTACATGGGTCCTTCATGATCAGCACTGTTCTTCCTTGTGTTAGCCAAGCTGGGTGGTGGCCTGTTTCTAGCAGTTGGTTCATCTGTTTTGCCAGTCGTTCATGTACTGCTGTCAATTTCTTTAGCCAGTAGGTGTGGATCATGGTGTGTGGTGCTGTCCAGCTCTTCATGTTCTTGACGCGCTCTTGGATGTCTACTTCTGTGATGGTAACTGGTTCTTGTTCTGGGTGGTTATTGTGTTTCATTCTCAGATCTTGCAGCCACTTTGCACCAGTGTTGTGTGTTTTTTCCTTCTCCCATATGTCCCTCCATGTGGGAGGCAGTGCACTTCACCACTACACTATACCAGTGTGTGTGTGTGTGTGTGTGTGTGTGTGTGTGTGTGTGTGTGTGTGTGTGTGTGTGTGTGTGTGTGTGTGTATATATATATATATATATATATATATATATATATATATATATACAGTCATAGGAAAAAGTTTGGGCACCCCTATTAATGTTAACCTTTTTTCTTTATAACAATTTGGGTTTTTACAACAGCTATTTCAGTTTCATATATCTAATAACTGATGGACTGAGTAATATTTCTGGATTGAAATGAGGTTTATTGTACTAACAGAAAATGTGCAATCCACATTTAAAAAAATTTGACCGGTGCAAAAGTATGGGCACCTCAACATAAAAGTGACATTAATATTTTGTAGATCCTCCTTTTGCAAAAATAACAGCGTCTTGTCGCTTCCTGTAGCTTTTAATGAGTTCCTGGATCCTGGATGAAGGTATATTTGACCATTCCTGTTTACAAAACAATTCCAGTTCAGTTAAGTTTGATGGTCGCCGAGCATGGACAGCACGCTTCAAATCATCCCACAGATGTTCAATGATATTCAGGTCTGGGGACTGGGATGGCCATTCCAGAACATTGTAATTGTTCCTCTGCATGAATGTCTGAGAAGATTTGGAGCGGTGTTTTGGATCATTGTCTTGCTGAAATATCCATCCCCTGCGTAACTTCAACTTCGTCACTGATTCTTGCACATTATTGTCAAGAATCTGCTGATACTGAGTTGAATCCATGCGACCCTCATCTTTAACAAGATTCCCGGTGCCAGCATTGGCCACACAGCCCCAAAGCATGATGGAACCTCCATCAAATTTTACTGTGGGTAGCAAGTGCTTTTCTTGGAATGCCGTGTTTTTTTCCCTCCATGCATAATGCCTTTTTGTATGACCAAACAACTCAATCTTTGTTTCATCAGTCCACAGGACCTTCTTCCAAAATGTAACTGGCTTGTCCAAATGTGCTTTTGCATACCTTAGGCGACTCTGTTTGTGGCGTGCTTGCAGAAACGGCTTCTTTTGCATCACTCTCCCATACAGCTTCTCCTTGTGCAACATGCGCTGTATTGTTGACCGATGCACATTGACACCATCTGCAGCAAGATGAAGCTGCAGGTCTTTGGAGGTGGTCTGTGGATTGTCCTTGACTGTTCTCACCATTCTTCTTCTCTGCCTTTCTGATATTTTTCTAGGCCTGCCACTTCTGGGCTTAACAAGAACTGTACCTGTGTTCTTCCATTTCCTTACTATGTTCCTCACAGTGGAACTGACAGTTTAAATCTCTGAGACAACTTTTTGTATCCTTCCCCTGAACAAGTATGTTGAATAATCTTTGTTTTCAGATCATTTGAGAGTTGTTTTGAGGAGCCCATGATGCCACTCTTCATAGGAGATTCAAATAGGAGAACAACTTGCAAGTGGCCACCTTTTCTCAAGATTGGATACACCTGCCTATGAAGTTCCAAGCTCAATGAGGTTACAAAACCAATTTAGTGCTTTAGTAAGTCAGTAAAAAGTAGTTAGGAGTGTTCAAATCAAGAAATTGATAAGGGTGCCAATACTTTTGCACCGGTCAAATTTTGTTTAAATGCGGATTGCACATTTTCTGTTAGTACAATAAACCTCATTTCAATCCAGAAATATTACTCAGTGCATCAGTTAGTAGATATATGAAACAGAAATAGCTGTTGCAAAAACCCAATTTGTTATAAAGAAAAAAGGTTAACATTAATAGGGGTGCTCAAACTTTTTCATATGACTGTATATATACAGTTAGGTCCAGAAATATTTGGACAGTGACACAATTTTCGTGAGTTGGGCTCTGCATGCCACCACATTGGATTTGAAATGAAACCTCTACATTGTACACATTTCTTTACAAACACTCCACATTTTAGGAGGTCAAAAGTAATTGGACAAATAAACCAAACCCAAACAAAATATTTTTATTTTCAATATTTGTTGCGAATCCTTTGGAGGCAATCACTGCCTTAAGTCTGGAACCCATGGACATCACCAAACGATGGGTTTCCGCCTTCTTAATGCTTTGCCAGGCCTTTACAGCCGCAGCCTTCAGGTCTTGCTTGTTTGTGGGTCTTTCTGTCTTAAGTCTGGATTTGAGCAAGTGAAATGCATGCTCAATTGGGTTAAGATCTGGTGATTGACTTGGCCATTGCAGAATGTTCCACTTTTTTGCACTCATGAACTCCTGAGTAGCTTTGGCTGTATGCTTGGGGTCATTGTCCATCTGTACTATGAAGCGCCGTCCGATCACCTTTGCGGCATTTGGCTGAATCTGGGCTGAAAGTATATCCCGGTACACTTCAGAACTCATCCGGCTACTCTTGTCTGCTATGTCATCAATAAACACAAGTGACCCAGTGCCATTGAAAGCCATGTATGCTCATGCCATCACGTTGCCTCCACCATGTTTTACAGAGGATGTGGTGTGCCTTAGATCATGTGCCGTTCCCTTTCTTCTCCAAACTTTTTTCTTCCCATCATTCTGGTACAGGTTGATCTTTGTCTCATCTGTCCATAGAATACTTTTCCAGAACTGAGCTGGCTTCATGAGGTGTATTTCAGCAAATTTAACTCTGGCCTTTCTATTTTTGGAATTGATGAATGGTTTGCATCTAGATGTGAACCCTTTGTATTTACTTTCATGGAGTCTTCTCTTTACTGTTGACTTAGAGACAGATACACCTACTTTACTGAGAGTGTTCTGGACTTCAGTTGATGTTGTGAACGGGTTCTTCTTCACCAAAGAAAGTATGCGGCGATCATCCACCACTGTTGTCATCCGTGGACGCCCAGGCCTTTTTGAGTTCCCAAGCTCACCAGTCATTTCCTTTTTTCTCAGAATGTACTCGACTGTTGATTTTGCTACTCCAAGCATGTCTGCTATCTCTCTGATGGATTTTTTCTTTTTTTTCAGCCTCAGAATGTTCTGCTTCACCTCAATTGAGAGTTCCTTAGACCGCATGTTGTCTGGTCACAGCAACAGCTTCCAAATGCAAAACCACACACCTATAATCAACTCCAGACCTTTTAACTACTTCATTGATTACAGGTTAACGAGGGAGACACCTTCAGAGTTAATTGCAGCCCTTAGAGTCCCTTGTCCAATTACTTTTGGTCCCTTGAAAAAGAGGAGGCTATGCATTACAGAGCTATGATTCCTAAACCCTTTCTCCAATTTCGATGTAAAAACTCTCATATTGCAGCTGGGAGTGTGCACTTTCAGCCCATATTATATATACTAGAAGGTGGCCCGATTCTACGCATCGGGTATTCTAGAATTTACGTATTGTGTAGTTCATGTATGAATTTTGTTATATATATATATATATATATATATATATATATATATATATATATATAGATGTTGTTGTGTGTAGTTACCAAGTGTTTGTGTAGGGCGCTGTACATGTTCTGGGTGTTGTCTGGGTGTGACGGGGGGTGAGAGCGGTGTTGTATGTGTGTTGCGTGTGTTGCGTTGTTTGTGGAGCGCTGTGTGTCTGTAGCGTTGTGTGTGTGTGTGTTGCGCGGTTTGTGTCTGTGTGGTGTGTTTTGGAGGGAGGTATGTTTTGTGCAATATGTGTGTTGTGCGGTATGTGCGTATATTTGTGTGTGCCGCGGTGTTTGTGTGTTGGGTGTTATGTGTGTGCAGCGTTGTCTGTGTGTGTGGGTGTCTGTGTAGGGCAGTTGTTTGTGGTTCCCAGTGTGTGTGTGGTGTGTTGTGCAGTGCGCGCGCGTGTGTGTGTGTGTTGGGGGGAGGTGTGCACTTCCCATCGTGCTCCATCCCCCATGCAGCGCACTCCCCATCGTGCTCCATCCCCTATGCTGCACCCCCATCGTGCTCCATCTCCCATGCTGTGCACTCCCAAACGTGGTCCATCCGCCATGCTGCGCACTCCCAAACGTGCTCCATCCACCATGCTGCGCACTCCCAAACGTGCTCCATCCGCCATACTCCGCACTCCCCATCGTGCTCCATCCCCCATGCAGCGCACTCCCCATCGTGCTCCATCCCCTATGCTGCGCACCCCCCATCGTGCTCCATATCCCATGCTGCGCACTCCCAAACGTGCTCCATCCGCCATGCTGCGCACTCCCAAACGTGCTCCATCCGCCATGCTGCGCACTCCCAAACGTGCTCCATCCGCCATGCTGCGCACTCCCAAACGTGCTCCATCCGCCATGCTGCGCACTCCCAAACATGCTCCATCCGCCATGCTGCGCACTCCCAAACGTGCTCCATCCGCCATGCTGCGCACTCCCAAACGTGGTCCATCCGCCATGCTGCGCACTCCCAAACGTGCTCCATCCGCCATGCTGCGCACTCCCAAACGTGCTCCATCCGCCATGCTGCGCACTCCCAAACGTGCTCCATCCGCCATGCTGCGCACTCCCAAACGTGCTCCATCCCCCATGCTGCGCACCCCCATCGTGCTCCATCCCCCATGCTGCACCAGCATCAGCCTCTCTGCCCGCAGCATCAGCCTCTCTCCTCCCAGCATCAGCCTCTCTACCCGCAGCATCAGCCTCTCTCCTCCCAGCATCAGCCTCTCTGTCCCCAGCATCAGCCTCTCTGTCCCCAGCATCAGCCTCTCTCATCCCAGCATCAGCCTCTGTCCTCCCAGCATCAGCCTTTTCTGTCCCCAGCATCAGCCTCTCTCCTCCCAGCATCAGCCTCTCTCCTCCCAGCCTACCCCAGCCTCAGCCTCCCACAGCATCAGCCTGTCTCTTCCCAGCATCAGCCTCTCTCCTCCCAGCATCAGCCTCTCTCCTCCCAGCATCAGCCTTTTCTGTTCCCAGCATCAGCCTCTCTCCTCCCAGCCTACCCCAGCCTCAGCCTCCCCCAGCATCAGCCTCCCCCAGCATCGGCCTTTTCTGTCCCCAGCATCAGCCTCTCTCCTCCCAGCATCAGCCTTTTCTGTCCCTAGCATCAGCCTCTCTCCTCCCAGCATCAGCCTCTCTCCTCCCAGCCTACCCCATCCTCAGCCTCCCCCAGCATCAGCCTCCTCCAGCATCAGCCTCTCTCCCCCCAGCATCAGCCTCTCTCTTCCAAGCATCAGCCTCTCTCCTCCCAGCCTACCCCAGCCTCAGCCTCCCCCAGCATCAGCCTCTCTCCTCCCAGCATCAGCCTCTCTCCTCCCAGCCTACCCCAGCCTCAGCCTCCCCCAGCATCAGCCTCTCTCCTCCCAGCATCAGCCTTTTCGGTCCCCAGCATCAGCCTCTCTCCTCCCAGCCTACCCCAGCCTCAGCCTCCCCAAGCATCAGCCTCTCTTCTCTCAGCCTCCCCATCCCAGCCTTCCCCAGGATCAGCCTCTCTCCTCCCAGCCTCCTCCAGCACGCCGTGCTCCTCTGCCGACACTCACAGATCCGATCGCATACACTCACACACACCCACACACACCCGATCGCATACACTCACACACACCCGATCGCATACACTCACACACACCCGATCGCATACACTCACACACACCCGATCGCATACACTCACACACACACATTGACGATATTGCACATACGCGTTTATACTCACAACATCCGGAGATACCACATGCTTCTGGCCATGTGATCCTCCGGCAGGTCCTGTAAGCTCACAGCACAGTATCGCCGCCGAGAAGCAAGCGATATCCCAGGATGTTGTGAGTATGTGGATGCGATGTGATGTGTGTGTGAGGTGTGTGTGAGAGTGAGTGTGATCTGATGTGTGTGTGTGTGTGTATGTGTGTGTGTGTGCTGTTATGTGTGTGCGTGTGTGTATGTTCCGCCGCTGCAGGACCTTGATGCACTGGTAACTATGCTACCATGGTTACCAGCGTATCTCGTCCCCCGCTCGCACGGGAGCCCACACCAGCATACGGCGGCAAACCCCAGCAATGCGAGGGTATGTGTCGGCTGGTTTGGCGACGTACGCTGATGTGGGCTCCCAGGGGTACAGTACTCACCTGGTAGCCGTGGCTCCGTGACCGTGTCGGTTCGGGGAATGCGTGGGGGGGCGGGGCCAGAGCTAGCGTGCATTGCGTGAGGGGGGCGGGGCGTGGCCGAGTTGCCAATGCCTGCAGGGTGCCGGGGCGAGAGGCCAATCTGTGGGGGGGCGGGGCCTGGGCGAGCGGCCGGCCAATCCGTGTGGGGGCGCAGCCTGGGCGAGCGGCCAATCCGTGCGGGGGGGCGGGGCCATGGCGAGCCCAGCGGCCAATCAGCTTTGTGTCACCGTAAGGACACAATTTTGGAGCAAGACAGACAGACAGACAGACAGACAGACAGAATAAGGCAATTATTACATATATAGATAATTGTATTTCTGAACATGTTTTTGTAAACAGCTAACATAACAAAACTTGTGTCACTGTCCAAATATTTCTGGCCCTGACTGTATATATATATATATATATATATATGTGTATATATATATATATGTGTATATATATATATATATATATATATATGTATGTATATATATATATATATATATATATATATACTGTGTATATATATATATATATATATATATATGTATATATGTGTGTATACATATATATATATATATATATAAATATATAGTACATACCAAAAGTTTGGACACACCTTCTCTTTCAAAGAGTTTTCTTTATTTTCATGACTCTGAAACTTTTTTATCTAGGAGGCCGCATGGCACATGAAATACAGAATATAGAGTAGGACCCCCCTATTGAGATTTGCCGTGATGTTGGCAGGGGTGGCTCAAAAAATTGATCAATTATTTGCTAAAAATCTCATTTTTTTTTATTATAGTACAGTTGGAATAAATCTGTGAATTTTCACTTTTTATATGATGCATGCCAATTTCAGATCGTGCTGGCTCCTTTTGACTCTGAAACTTGTAGATTCACGTTGAAGGCATCAAAACTATGAATTAACACATGTGGAATGAAATACTTAACAAAAAAGTGTGAAACAACTGAAAATATGTCTTATATTCTAGGTTCTTCAAAGTAGCCACCTTTTGCTTTCATTACTGCTTTGTACACTCTTGGCATTCTCTTGATGAGCTTACCTATATCGCATGCGATCGTAACCGCCCCCATCGTATGTGCGGCACGTTCAATTTTGTTGAATGTGCCGCACAAACGATTAACCCCCGTCACACGTACTTACCCGTCCATACGACCTCCATGTGGGCGGCGAACGTCCACTTCCTGGAGTGGGAGGGACGTTCGGTGTCACATCAACGTCACGTGGCAGCCGGCCAATAGAAGAGGAGGGGCGGAGATGAGCGGGACGTAAACATCCCGCCCACCTCCTTCTTTCCGCATTGCTGGCCGGGAGCCGCCGGACGCAGGTAAGATCTGTTCATCGTTCCCGGGGTGTCACACACTGCGATGTGTGCTACCCCGGGTACGATGAACAACCTGATGTTCAATTCATGAGGAATGAACGACGTGCGTGCGTTTTACCATTCATTCACAATCGCACGTAGCTGTTACACACTACAATGTACCCATATGTATGCCGGATGTGCGTCACTTACGACGTGACCCCGCTGACACATCGTTAGATATATTGTACTGTGTAAAGCGGGCTTTAGGCTCTGCATCACTGAAACACAGGTGCACAGGAGAAAATAGTGCTTTGTAGCACTGGGGTCCAGGATTCAAGTTTTACCAAGGACAACATCTGCAAGAAATTTTTATGTTCTCCCTGTGTTTGTGTGGGGTCCTCTTAGTTCACCAATTGCTTCCAATGCGCCAAAGACAGATGTGAAGCCCCGCAAGTATTGTGTCGGTGCATTACCTTCAGGGACTCCACGTGGATGAAACCGTCTGGTCACAGGTAGGGAACCTTCTTCTAGGATTGTCGTGACGCCACTCTCAGAATTGCGGTCAGTGGGGACCGCCACTGCAGATTGAGGGACGCCTGGGGCTGATGGTGGGTGCAGTCAGTTGTAATAGCCTCCTGAGAGTGAGGCAAGCCCCAGGGCCCTGTGTAAGTGTGTAGAACCACAAGGCGCAGAATAACTCCACACAAGCAGAAGGTCTTTCAGGGGTTTTACTCACAGAAGGTGGCAGAGTGAGTAACCCGGGCGTAGCTGGGATGAACCAGGCTGGAACCAGGTGTCCTTCAGGCTGACTGATGAGGGTGACTACCGACTCGCCTTCCTTAGCCCTTTGCGTTTTGGGGTAACCCCGACTTTTAGTCCCTATGGGGGTCACCAAGGGAAGTTGCTGAAGCCTCTCTCCCCTTCGTTTTGGCCCGTTTGCTTGTAGCCTGGACCAGGACACTCCGGCTGCTTGCCTCCTGTGAACTATGGGCCCTAACTGTGGCGACGTGGCTGCGGACTCTGTAGTGTGGTCTTGGGGGTATGAAGTGCCCCCTCATGCAGGTTTGGCAAGGAAAGGTGGATCTATCCCTGCACTGGGACCTGCTACCCGTTTGGGCCTGGTAACTCCCTAGCAGTCTCCTTACTTCCCACTCCGTTGCTCTCTCTTTAGCTGTGTGTGGATTTCGGGTAGCACTACTAGGTGACCGTTCTCCCCCGTCGGTAGTCACTGCGCGGACGCTGTTAGACTGCCACAGCCCCAGGGGTCTGCTCCTGACGTCTGCTCTCCCTGGACTGCTGCACTAAACCGGCTCACTGCTCCGCCTCTCCTGTTCTTGCCTACGCCACCTAGCAACCAGGCTCTCTACCACACCCCTTGAGTGGAGATGGAGGCTTCGCCCCCTCCACTCCTCAAGTGGAGGTGAAGGCTTTGCCCCCTCCTGGGATCCCCAGGGGTCCTCTCAAAGGTACATGTGTGAGACCTGATCACTATGCGCCTGTGTAGTCACACCTCGGTCAGCCTTCTGGATTACCTGTATTGTACTGTCCCCAGCATGGGTGCAGTACTCAGTGGTGCCTGACCAGGTCAGGGGCGCCACACATACAGTACTCATAGAGAATTTAGATTGTGAGCCCCAATGGCAACAGTGATGACAATGATAATGTCTGGTATATGATAGAAAGGAAGACAAATGGGGAAGAAGACACCAGGTCCTTTGATTTTGATTTGCCAAACCCAGTACCATAATAGGGGTTACATTTTGATCTCTTCCATGTGACCTCTTAACGTTTATATTATTGTGGTTCCTTGTTGAGGAGACCCTGGTACATATTCTCAGTATACAATGTGGATATGGTGAACATCAACCTCACTTTAACCAAAAAGAGTAACATGTTCTGCCTTATTGGTACATAAAACACTAAATAGATTGATTCAACCGAACCATACCTTAGACCTTAGACTGATCTGACTTCATATCCTTGATGTCCTGGCCTGACCTGTATCCACAGATGAGAAAGCAATGTCCCTGCAGCGAATGTTGACTTGACGTACATGAATATATCAATGTTTCTCCTGATTCATTGCTGTACATAAAGTAAGATGTACTTTACCGGCTTCATCTGATGCTCAGCTTTGAAGCTCTGATACCATAAATTTTAAATACGTTAACATGATTACTTCCCTATGAGCAAGACAATTACTTTGCATTTTAGATCTTCCAGACAGAAAAAAAAAGTTACAGCCTAAAAAACAGTGTTCTTCTACATTCCTTGTGACTTATTAAACATAAAATTGGACTGTCAGACACTCCCGGCTTTCTGAATCAAATGCAAAGAAACTCAAATTGGATTTTGTCCACAGAAGACTTTTCTTGTTTAAGATAAGGATATATCTCTTCTCTTTCTGTTGTGAATACAAAGAAGAGGCCCTATCTGGTCTTTTACCCCGGCAAGACGCTGCAATCTCAAATACGTTCCTCCTTATTATTACATTTACTAAGTTTTAGGCTTTACTTTAGACTTCATAACTTATAACATGCATTTTTGAATTTTACATTTATTTTTTCTTTTATTATGTATTATTTTTGTTAATTTACATGACTTTCATCCCAAAAAAAATTGGTCAAACATTTGTAAATCAGAAGAGAGAGAAACAGACAAAATTTGGTAATCATATTTTGTTGATGTAAAGAGCATTCTTCTTTGACATTTTTGCAAAAGTCACAACAGAGAGATCAACTATAACGGGTGTTACATTTTAATTAGCTTTTCAGAAACTACTGACAAAATGACATGTCATCAACAAGTTGTGTCACTGACAATTTACTAAGAAGCTTATTCTAAGATGGTAACTAGGATGGTTGTATTTCTTGATATCACTTGCCAAATGAAGAAGAAACCTGAAATGTGCCAAAGAATTTCATAATTTATAGAGCTGGTTATTTTTTTCTCCAAATGAACTAAAACAACATCTAATTTATGGCAACAACACATCTCAAAAAAGTTGGGCCATGTCTACCATTATGAAGCATCCCCTTTTCTTTTTGTCTATGAGGTCAGGAGACCAATTGTTGGAGTTTTGAGACACATGTTGCCATTCTTGTTTGAGGTATTATTCTCACTGCTCAACAGTCCACAATGTTTTTTGTTACATTTTTCATTTCATAATATGACAAATGTTTCCTCTTGGTGACAGATCTGGATTGCAGATTATCAGTTCATCTCCCGAACTCTTCTTCTGCTATGATATACTGATGTCATGGATGTAGTATGTGGTTTAGGATTGAAATGCTGAAATATACAAGGGCTTCCCTGAAATAGACATTGTCTGGATGGTAGTATATGTTGTTCTAAACCCCTATATAATGCTCAGCTTGTGCCTTTCAAGATGAATAAACTTTCCATACCATAGGCGATAATGTAACCCTCATACCATCTGAGATGCAGGCTATCTACCAGTGCAGTAATTGGGGCTGAATCATTTTGTGTCGGGTTAGCCTAAAGTCAACTTGACCTGTCTTCACTGATCCGTAATATGCATGCAAGGCCCGCTTCAACACCAGGTATCATCACCTGAACTTACCTACTATGTAGCTATTCGTTCAGACAAGTCTTGTGGCCGTGATATTGTGGAAATAATATGCCACCGTAATGGTTTAGTGCACACATCATGGAGGCTCAAAAGGAAGGGACAATAAATGTATTAGGTACAAAAAAAGCCACCTGTAAATTTCTGAGTGCCGTATTAAAATCCCATATAGAATAGATCCACAATACAGCTGTATATATGCGTAATCTCTGTTGACATATTATGTTCATGTTATATAAGAGGATTTTTCACCGGGTGAAAAGGGTACTGCTTATGCTCTTATTTTTTCCCACTTCTCCCCTGATTATTCTGTTGGGGTTTTTTTGTTTTTTTTTTTAAATCCACCATACGGTTCCAATCATATGGGCCTTTACATTTAAAAGTCAATTTTCTAATCTTTACCAAGGAGGTATAAAATAGGAGTATTTGTCAGCTCACCATGTTTATATGAAGGTCCATTGCAGCAGAAACCGATAGCGTGGTCAGGAACATAAATGGAGAAGGGAAGGAACTCCAGCAACCAGAATATTCATAAAATCATTCTTTATTGGGTTCGTAGATAAAACTTTTAGATTAGGAGAGTAGATCATAAATCCATAAACAAAAACCAGTAGCAACACATACAAACGTATATTTTGGATTTAATCCTTAGGCATTGGAAACCAAGGATTTACCAAGGAGGTGGTGATCACAGGTAATAATAGAGAGTAATCTAAAGACACACCCCAAATAATTCTGTGAGCCACGCCCCTTTGGTAAAGACTATAAAATTAGTACTGAATAAAACATCTCTGGAACCATATGATGGATTTGGAAAAAAAATCTGATTATTCTGGGGGAAATTGGAAATATATTAAGTGCAGAAACTGGCCTCTTTTGCCCTGGTGAGAGGTACTCCTTAAAAAAAGTTGTTAGTATGCTCTACATATTCTGACAAGTAAAATATGATGTGAAATTGATTTTGAGGATGTTATCATGACTGCTAATGTACATGGGTTGTATTGTTACAGGTCCTCTCAGAGATGTTTTTGATCCTTTATAATGCGTTAGTGAAGTATAATTAGTGTTCCCATCCCCCACTCTTTTACGCCCTTCCAAAGTAGCAGTAAGCAGCGTTGTTTGTTTTGACTATTAATAGCGTTACATAAATCCAGGGTTATGACCACAAGTTATTTGTGCATCTCTGACGGGGCACAGGTCAAGTATATTACAAGAAACCTAATTATTGTTAGGATGAGCCGTTTCAAGGGATGTCAGACATTGTTAGTGATGCATTGTGTAATATCATCGTGTTCCAACTGGATTCGGAGCATTCAGTAAGACACAATGTTTCCCCCTAGTGGTAACAAAGTAGATTGCAAACTACTATTTACTATTTGTCTGGGTACCGATAATCCAGGTGTAGCAGAGCTGGGCTGATTTCTGTGTGTCGGTGGTCTTACATAGAACTATTGATGAACCTGAGGTCCTGGGTTTGTATCTGACCGAGGACACCATCTGCATTGAGTTTGTATGTTCTTCTGTGTTGGTGTAAGATTCTCCTGGGTTTGCAGATTTGTTCTCACTTGTAAAACAATATCAGTAATAATTGTCTTCCTACGACATTGGCCGTCATTTATGTGTGATAAAAAACTAGATTGTTGTTACAGGCAATTAGTCGTGTGATGTACTGCACTACAGAGGATGTTGGTGCTATATAAGCAGCAGGAATACTTGGTAAAGTAATTTTTTAAATACTAACATGTATTATTATGATACATTTTTTTTCTACTTAAAGGGGACCTGTCACTTCTCCAAACATGTATGTTGTCATGTGTGGTGCAGGTCCTCATCTACAGATCACTACTACACAACCTACCATGTGTCGCCCAGATCGGCAACCACAGTTTGCTATTGCCTGACTGGACTATGTACACACTTTCTACAAGCAACCTGGTTTCTTCAAGTAGCTCTGTTCTGTCTGCCGTCAGTTGTTTTATTTACCACTTCTTCTGGCACTTATGAGTTAATGCCTCCAGTAGCTGTCTGTCAATAAACCAGGTTTGCTGATCACCATTTCCAGCTGGTCTCCTCCTACTTAATTCTGTGGATTTTTCTGTACCATCGCTGAAGATAGTTTCTGCTTGCAGGTGCAATATCCTGACATCCGTGGCATTCCTCTTTTTGGTGACCAGCACTTTGTTGTCTGCACTGAAAGTACCCTGGTGTGACTCGCTCCTACTCTTTTTGTTTTATTCCCTCTGGTGTTGTTTTGTCTCTCCTTTGTGGTTGTTTGTGGTGTGAGTGTGTTTCAGTTTAATCCCCTTGTCTGTGTCTTGGGGAGGTTGTTACTTTGTGTCCAGCTCACCCCGGGTTGGTGGTGCGGGGGGAGGTATTAGGACATGGTCGGACCTAGACCTCCCTACCTTCAAGAGTACCTCCAATGTCAGGGTAAGTGCAGGGCCTACAGTCCTAGAGTCAGCTTAGCCTCCCAGTGTCCTTCCTGTACCCTGACAGCTGTTTTAGCATATGCTAGTATTCCCCATGAAATAATTCTGGAGCATCCATTCTCGTAACTTTATGCTGTACCAATCCTTTTTAACATACCTTGGAAATCTTTAAATAACTTGACAACTGTGTGTGGCCATTTATTTGGCAAAAAGATGTGTGATTAATTATGCGTAACTACGATAGTGGTTGTAATCGCACCTGCGCCCTGGAGCCTAGGGGGCCCTAAATGTCCTTTTAGCTTATATGAAAAGACCAATGCTATTAAAGACTTGTAATAATTTGTGCCCATTGGAACTTTTGTATTAGGGCCTATGAGCTTTAAGTTACGCCATTGACAGTGTACGGGCACAATTCCCAACTGGTGGCATCCAATTTATTTACTTTAATGCCAGCAGTACTGATTACACAATGTCAGGCTTCATAATGGCATAATTACAACTGGTAACAATCAAATTGGGAAAAAAGATTTACAGAACCCTTGCTTAGTGGCCATGTCTATAGTTTGTGACAACAAACCCAAAGCCCTGAGAGCCTCCTCCTACCTGCCGGAATCCCTCTTTTGATTAATAGATCCAGCATAACATAATCATTCCTGCATGATACACTGGTGACGTGAGCCTGATGTGACGTCACTAGTTTATTTATGCCTGAATAAAGATATTTTGCTGGGTCTATTGATCAGAAGAGGCACCAGGAATACCGACAGGTAGGAGGAGGATCACAAATTCTCTGTACCGGGGGTCACAGAATACCAACATGTCCACTAGACTAAGGTCCTACAATTTTTTTAACCAACTCTAGTTGACTCCCACTTGCCTATTTATTTATCATTTGTTGTAGGAACCACACAATGTAGGGTAATAAAAAATCAATGCATTAGAACTGTTCAATTTTGGAAATACAACAATTTACTGAAACAGATACCTAACAGGCCCTACTTATAGATGAATCACATACATTTGCTTTAAGGGGAAAAGAAATCCCTAAAATTAAAACCTTGAAAAGTAAAAGTATATCACATGGTAGAGGCAGTAATATTGTAGACTGAATCATCCACTAGTTTTGTAGATCGGCTCCACTGAAGTGATTAGAACTAAGCTGCAATACTTCAATCAACCTTTAGGCAGGAGGGGCACTCTTATTTTGGGAAAAAGCAGCCATGTTGTTCTCATCTTGCACAACCCCTTTAAAACCAAGAAATACTATAATTTAGGAATAATATATAAAAATTTTGGAACGTGTGAAATATATCTTTTTCCATTTCTTTTTGTTTTATACAAAGCCGTGTTTGATTCCTGCCTTCTGTCACTTATCCGATTTACACTGGTAGTATAATCAAAGTACAAATGGATTGAAGGCAGGCGTCAGTGGTTGGCAGGGTTAATGAGCTGTGCCTGTAGTGTGCCGTCATGGCGGTATCTCGGCATGTTCAGAAGTGTTGAGCAGACAGTGAAGTTACAATGAATGATGCTAAGATTACTTCAAGCAATCCATTATCTCCGTCCCACATACTCCTCAATTAGCTGTATAATAAATTCGGAGAGAAGCAATACTTGGGAGGCCAGGAAACAAAATTTGTTCAGAGAAATGTCACAAAGCATCTGAAACTTGTCATTTTGTATGAATATCAATAGGCGAAACAGCTCAATGAACGTAAGAAGACCTGATCTGTTATTGGTCTAGAGGGGTCAAAAAACCGATATGTGGACTTACCCCTTCACCCCCAGTGATTTTTAATTTTTGAACTTTTTGTTTCTTCTTCCCCTTATTCTAAGAGCCAAGATTCTTTTACTTTTCCATCAATATGGCCATGTGAGGGCTTGTTTTTTTACGAGATGAGTTGTACTTTTGAATGACCCCATCCATTTTATTATATGATGTAATGGTAATTGGGAAAACAAATGCAAGTGTGGCAAAATAGCAATAAAATTTTAAATTCTGAAATTGTTTTTTTGGGTTTATTTACAGCATTCATTTTAATACATAGATACCAAACATGTTTATTGTTTTTGTTTTATTTAAATGGTGGAAAAAAACTATAAAATTTTAAAAACATTTTTTTGATGTATCACGACATTTCGAGAGTCATAACGTTTTCAATTTTTGGGATATAGAGCTGTCTGGGGACTTGTTTTTGATGCCCCTAGATGATGTTTTTATTGATATCATTTTGGGGTATATACAGTGTTTTGATCGCCTGTTATTATATTTCTTTATGTTGTTGCACAGGGCAAAAAAAACCCGTAATACTATTATTTTGATATTTTTTTTTCTTTTCACACTGTTTACCAATCACATTAATTAATTTTAGATTTTGATAGATCAGACTTTTACAAAGACAGTGATATCAAATATGTGTTTCTATTTTTTTTTTAATGTGAAGAAAGGGGGGTGATTTGAACTTATATATAATTTTAAGAACATACTTTTTTTTACTTTGTACGGCATTTAGAGGACTTGAACCTGCAATGGTCCGATCACTTGTTCTATATACAGCAATGCTGTATATAGAAGAAATCACAGTCTCCTATGAACGCCGGCCATGGGTTGATTTCCACAGGAGTGCTGTGAACACTGAAACATTGGTCATCAGTTGATCCCTGGCTGTCGACAACTCATCTTTGTCCCCTGTTCGTGTCACAGGCGCACCGATGTGGGGTCAGAATAGCTCGCTCACCTGCCAGCACATGTCAAATGCCAAAGTCAGAGATGGACAGCAGCATTTAATAGGTTAACAGCCGCAGTCGGCGCAATGCTCTACCAGTAGTTGTTAGAGGCAGATGATTTCTTTTTAAATATTTTAAAGAGGTTGTCCACTATAACATCACTGGCCTATCTTAGGATAGGTTATCAATGCCTGATGGTCCTGGCCCTGGGTCCAACACCCAGCACCGCCACCGATCAGCTGATGCCGGTGCCAGTGACGGCAGCAGCCAGAAATTCTCAGTTTTGGAGCTGCCTGGTCAACTGATAGCGACTGCGGTCAGGTACTGCACATCCATCTCTTACTGATCTGAATAGGAGGCGGATGTGCAGTATTCAGCCGCGGTCACAATTAGTTGATGGGGCAGCTTCAGAATTGAGCATTTCTGACTGCTCCTGCCACTGGCGGCACCAAAAACAGCTGATTGGAGGGTGTGCCAGGTGATGGACCCCGGCCGATCAGACACTGATGACCTATCCTAAGGACAGGCAATCAATGTTACAGTAGTGGAGAACCTCTTTAACACTAGAAGTCCCAGAGAGGGGTCATGTGACATTTCTACCATTGGAACCCGAAGGAGCTCGAAATTCCTGGGACTTCTAGTGTTAAGGCTATTTATACTTTTATTTTTCCTTTAATTCTTAGTAGCCTGATGTAAAATTCTGATATAATTCTATGCAAATATGAACCTCTGTCTAAATGTTATGTATAGTTTCAAATGATTTGTTCTATGGAGCAATGAACCTTTCAGCACTTGTGTCTATTATATTTTTTAGTGTGTTAGAATTTACTTTGACTACAGTTTTACCCAATGGATTCATGGAAGTAATAGTTACATTGCCTGGAGCCTCCCAGCTTCAAAGCATGACCCCTTGTTCTAATATTTCTTGCTCCCTGAATTCTGTTCTTCTCGGTTCTTTGTTCTAAATCTTCAGGCTTTTCAGCCTTTTCTCCATTTTCTGCTTTGTACTATACTTGCGACTATACGGCAAGTGCGAAAGCTCCTGAACCTTATTTGCATTGTGCACATGGATCACTTGTGGGTTTCTGCCTTTTTTTATAGGTATGGTCTGTAAAGCGTGACTCCAACTGATAAAATGTAAAATAAATCAAGCTTTATTGATTCCAGTTTATGCTTTCTGCATGTTTGGCAGATATGATTGACAGCAAAGATAAACTGGTAATGTAAATGCCAACTATTTTACACAGTTACATAACAGTTTTCTGGCTGTACGCGAAACAGAAGCTGTTGACAGCACAAACTCAAATGAGCCCGAATAAGGATTTACTATGGGGTTTTTGTGGTGTTAAACAATCTAGTATGGAATCTTTATCTCATATAAAGACTTCATGAAAAAAATGGAGAGTTGGCAAGCAATAAATTAAATATGTTATCAAAAGTTGTTCATTTTTGGGGTCTTTTTTTACAGAAATGCATGAATTTTGGGCTATAAATAGTTTTTGTAATTGGATTTTGTTAACAATTTTGCATTGTTTGGCAAATTTTTAATGAAACCCAAAAAGAAAAAATGAATTTTAACCCCAATTAGAGACATTAAAATAATAAATAAATAAATTCCCCAAAGGCGAATAACCCCTATTTGCGAAATCTATTTATCAAGTGTACTTTACAAGTTATGGATGTCTAATGTACAATAAATATAATTTATCATAGCATTGTTTGTGATGAGCTCAGGTGAAGGAGATGAAAGGCCTCTATGCAAATAACTATAATCCATCCCATAAATTTCAGCAGGACCAGACAACCACCTAATGTGCCTGAAGGCTTCCTGACTCTTCCCTCACATCATCTGAATTGGAGGAGAAGGGAAGAAAATTAGGGAGAAAGTAGGGTCTTACGCAATGAAATTTGGCACTGATTTTTTTGCTCTTCAGGATATAAGACACCATCAGACATCTCTTCATCCTTAACTTACTGCCCATACCTCATAAGAACACATACTCACCAAGGCAATGCTTACATTTATGGGAGGTCAGAAGAGATAGCTGTTGACTGAAGAACCATTTTATTGATCGTTTTCTAAAGAATTTGGAGTGATAAGGTGGTGTATCTCATTGGCGGTGGTATATCTCTTAGGTTGGAGTCCATCAAGCTTAATCCTTTTTTTCAAAAAAATTTACCATACAAATAAAATGGTCAGTGCTACCAAAATTTCTCTATGAACAAAGTCGGATGCAACAGATAGGTAAACAGTTTAGTTGTGAAAGGTAATGAGTCATTATTAGAGATAAGCTGATCCATGGAAGTTCTGTTTGGTGGGTTCAGCCAGACATAAAGTTCAGTTTGGGACCTGGACTTGACCTGAGCCCCAATGGAAGTCACTGATTGGCAGTTCGGGTCTCTGCCCACATGTAGCCAATCATAAACAGATAACTTCCGGGACAGTATGGGCAGAGTTTTTCCATTTGTTTGGTACACGCTACATCCGATCATGGTGTTATTACCCCCAATGCGAGCCAATCAAACACTGCAGGTGGCTCGCACTGGGCTGAGCATCGAGCGTACCCGAGCAGAGCGGTGCTCATGCAAGTGGTTAGCATACATAAAGCATCCAAACTGTGTTTTTTTGTACAGTCTGTGTTTGGTATGAACACCAAACCTCGGGTGCACTCATCTGAAGTCATTATGCCATGTAGTATCGATTAGATATAGGGAAGTGGCCCTGTTGTTGAAAGTACTATAATATATTGTGTGGATGTAGTAACTCTGAAACATTCACCTCCAGTGGTCCAGGTGGTGTTGTCCTTTAATTGTTGCAGTTCTAACCTGCACCAGCTTATAAGTTAACTTGGTAGAGGATTGGCTTTAGGGTAATACCAGGTGTGTTCACAGATACACTACTCCACATGGATTTTTGAAGCTGTAATGATTCTTTATTGGCAAGTATAAAATAAGTCACAAACCAGTTTTTGGATCCATACCGGAGGATTCATCAGGTAAGTATACTCGGATCCTGTATTACCCTAAAGTCATCCTGCTATATAGGAGACAGAAGACTAATGTAGTGATATGAAGGTGTTCAGCCATGCTGCTGTGGAAGAAATACAGCAGATATTCAGAATAGTGATTTTTTTTTCAGTGAATGCATTTCAGAGAATGGACATTTCCTTCATCAGGACAAAATCTCATTACTCACATTAAGGTAGTGTGATTTTGTCCTGATGAAGGAAATGTTCATTCTGACATGCCTTCACTGAAAAAAAGCATGATCTGGGATCTCTTCTTCACTGAGTTTCTTCCACGGCAGTGTGGTTTAACCCCTTCCTCTCACTACATTAGTTTACTGCTCTCGTGGGACTGCTGTAGCCATTGCATGATTTCTACAGGGGTTGTGACTTTCACAACCTTACAAGGTGAGCCTTCCGCATTAGTTATTTTATCCGGTTGCCCAGGTAAGGTCTTATTGCGTTTTTGTCTTTCCAGCTTTCCATGTGTACTGCCCCCGTGTCAGCAGCCGGAACTGCTCGGATCCAGATCCACGGTGGCTCGAGGGGTCTCCAGACCCGGGGCTCGTGCGGCCACTCAAAACAAAAAGGGGGGTATTTACAGGGGACTGTATGTTTAAAGTTCGTGGCACCACCCACTGTGTGTGGTAAGGTGGAATACCACCGCTGCCGTTGGGAGCACCCGGTGGCGATGGCATGACAGCCAGGTATTTAACCCCTCCGTGGGTAGGGGGGATGCACTGGGCTGAGCATCGAGCGTACCCGAGCAGAGCGGTGCTCATGCAAGTGGTTAGCATACATAAAGCATCCAAACTGTGTTTTTTTGTACAGTCTGTGTTTGGTATGAACACCAAACCTCGGGTGCACTCATCTGAAGTCATTATGCCATGTAGTATCGATTAGATATAGGGAAGTGGCCCTGTTGTTGAAAGTACTATAATATATTGTGTGGATGTAGTAACTCTGAAACATTCACCTCCAGTGGTCCAGGTGGTGTTGTCCTTCAATTGTTGCAGTTCTAACCTGCACCAGCTTATAAGTTAACTTGGTAGAGGATTGGCTTTAGGGTAATACCAGGTGTGTTCACAGATACACTACTCCACATGGATTTTTGAAGCTGTAATGATTCTTTATTGGCAAGTATAAAATAAGTCACAAACCAGTTTTTGGATCCATACCGGAGGATTCATCAGGTAAGTATACTCGGATCCTGTATTACCCTAAAGTCATCCTGCTATATAGGAGACAGAAGACTAATGTAGTGATATGAAGGTGTTCAGCCATGCTGCTGTGGAAGAAATACAGCAGATATTCAGAATAGTGATTTTTTTTTCAGTGAATGCATTTCAGAGAATGGACATTTCCTTCATCAGGACAAAATCTCATTACTCACATTAAGGTAGTGTGATTTTGTCCTGATGAAGGAAATGTTCATTCTGACATGCCTTCACTGAAAAAAAGCATGATCTGGGATCTCTTCTTCACTGAGTTTCTTCCACGGCAGTGTGGTTTAACCCCTTCCTCTCACTACATTAGTTTACTGCTCTCGTGGGACTGCTGTAGCCATTGCATGATTTCTACAGGGGTTGTGACTTTCACAACCTTACAAGGTGAGCCTTCCGCATTAGTTATTTTATCCGGTTGCCCAGGTAAGGTCTTATTGCGTTTTTGTCTTTCCAGCTTTCCATGTGTACTGCCCCCGTGTCAGCAGCCGGAACTGCTCGGATCCGGATCCACGGTGGCTCGAGGGGTCTCCGGACCCGGGGCTCGTGCGGCCACTCAAAACAAAAAGGGGGGTATTTACAGGGGACTGTATGTTTAAAGTTCGTGGCACCACCCACTGTGTGTGGTAAGGTGGAATACCACCGCTGCCGTTGGGAGCACCCGGTGGCGATGGCATGACAGCCAGGTATTTAACCCCTCCGTGGGTAGGGGGGATGCCCCGGGGCTTGGTGATGCTGGCAGAGGGATACCATTGCGGAGGTAAGGGTCACTGCATACTCACTCAGTCTGATAACGCTGACACCGACAACTTGTAAACCAAAGTTCTGAGCACCGCTGCAGCAGGGAGGGAGCATGCCTAGATCCCGTGCCCGTTGGTGTTGCTTGTTAGCCTGTGACCTTTTTTTTCTTGGCACCTTTCTACTGATTGGTCCCTGTAGCGTAAAACTAGTTGGGTCCCACTCACCAGTGTGGCTCACTGGGTGAGGTGGCTCTCAGGGTTCATGCTTGGCATTTTCTGGACTGCTGATTGAGAAAGTCCTATCCCCCTCGTTGCGCTAGTACCCCGATTTTGGAGCGGGTGGAGAACGAATCTTGAAGGCTCCGTCCTCCTCGGGTGAATTACCAGGACGCTTGAAGCTACTTCCCAGCCTAGGGTCCACGTAACCCGTCGTGCCCTGGCCTCTGCCCGGAGATGGCACAAGGCCGCCGGCTGCCCTCTTTGGCAGTTCTGTGCCCCTTGTCACGATCCCCTGTGACCGGGGTTTCAGCTCCTACCAGGCCCAGACCAACGTCTGCCACCTAGTAACAAGAAGCCCAGCTCCTGGCCTCCTCTCACTTTCACCTTCAACACTACACTGCCTGTCTCCTGACACTCCTGACCCTCCCTAACCAACCCCCCAAGTGGGTGGCCCTATTCCCTTCATGCTACCCATTGGTGTGTCTGGTGGGTGTGGTGCAGAGTGTTCCTAGGAATTTGATTAGCTTGTTCTTAGCAACACCAAAGGCCAGGGAGCCGTAACCAAGGAGGATGCGGATACTGTGCAGAAGGGCAGATTGCACAATACCCTGTGATGACCTGATAGGCCAGGGCATCACACATACTTATATAGGCGACAGAGGAAGGCAATGAAAACATGTTCTGCTTCATCCTATGCGCCTCTCTATGATTGACAGTAGGCGCATTAAATAAAGATCTGGGGCTCCAATGCAAAATCTATAACAGGGGACGGGTCTTGTAATCTCAGAAAGTCTGTTCGATTTCCTCTATACCCCCAGTAGCTACGCCTCTACTTCATATACACGAATAGGGAATTGTGAACTAAGTGGGAAAACTAAAGGGCGCTGTCCGGTAGATACTCCATGGACCTGCGCTTATCACTGGCCCTTACCCACTGTTAAAACAAGGTTTTCTCTAGAATCTGTGAACACATTAAAATGAAACAAAGCTAATTGGACTTGCTAACAGAGTTCTGTTTCTCGGTATGATCTTTACATAAGTACAAAGCTGTATAAATAAAGGTGGAAGGGAACGGGGATGCAGAATACAAAAATCTGTAAAAAAAAAACATTACAAAATAGGTATGATGATTTTATGAGCAGATTTGGATAAGTGGTTCCAATATACAAGTCACGTGTGCAAAAGAAAGCCCAAGGCATAACAGAGCAATGGCTGAGGCTGCAGTGATGAACCAGGTTAATTGGACCTGTCGTACGTTTCTATGCTTATATCAAAGCTAGAATTTGTCCTACTCAGGCTTATGGAGAGAGAAGAAAAAAAATAGTGCGATATTTTAGCAGTAGTCTCTGATAAAAGGAGACTTGTAACACATCCCAGTATGTGGAGCCGCCCCAGTGAGAATCTTTTATTTTATTAGGATTGACACAATAATAACCTTCTATTACGGCAGTAATAATAAAAACACAAAACAACAATATGAAAGGCGCTAATCCACTGAATGAAATGGAACTATAATAAATGGAACATTCTGTAGCAAGTCAATTCTCTATATATTAAAACACACTGCGCAATAAACTCAATATGTGGTCTGATGAATTTAGGGGATGAATGGAGCAAAAAGGTATCAAGAGCTTCATAAAAGAAGTGTATTGCAAAGAGAAGAAAGGCTTCTTCATGGCGATGAGAAAAGAACCTAACACACAGGCTTAAACCAAATTTTCTTCTCAGGAGGGAAATGCATAGTTGTGTGTGTTAATATGGCACTGTATGAAGAATAAATAGTGAAATGCTCCACACAAAAAAAACATATGGAACCATTATGGATGTAACTGGAACCAATATGGTATATGTCCAAAAACACTACAGAAACATATGGTCAAAAATATAGTACTATACAAGACACTTTCTACAGTAAAGCGGGCTTTACACGCTGCGACATCGCCTGAGCGATCTCGTTGGGGTCACGAAATTTGTGACGCACATCCGGTCGCTTTAGCGATGTCTTTGCGTGTGACACCTATGAGCGATTTTGAATCGTCGCAAAAACGTTCAAAATCGCTCATCGGTGACATGGGGGTCCATTCTCAAATATCGCTGCTGATTGGTGTACGAAGTAGTTCGTCGCTCCTGCGGCAGCACACATCGCTATGTGTGACACCGCAGGAACGAGGAACCTCACCTTACCTGTGGCCGCCGGCAATGAGGAAGGAAGGAGATGGGCGGGATGTCCCGCTCATCTCCACCCTTCCGCTTCTATTGGGTTCAGTGACGCTGCTGTGACGTCGCTGTGACGCTGAACGAACCGCCCCCTTAGAAAGGAGGCAGTTCGCCAGTCACAGCGACGTCGGTAGGCAGGTAAGTAGTGTGAGGGGTCCGCGCGATGTTGTGCGCCACGGGCAGCGATTTGCCCGTGTCACACAACCGATGGAGGCGGGTACGCACGCTAGCAATATCAGTCACGATATCGCAGCGTGTAAAGTGGCCTTTAGCCATGGTGCCATTTTCTCTGGTCTATATTGCAAAAATACATGATGAGGACAAAGCTGCTGTGGACCTGTGGTTCCCAATATTTCTACCCTGAGAATCCACAATTTACATGAAAGAACCCCCAAAGCAATAATCATACAATGCCCTGCACCTAGTGAAGAGGACCTGTCACCAGGTCAAGCGCCCAGTTTTTGCTCTTATTTTATTCCGACTGCTCCAATCCATTTCTTTTTTAAATCCACCGTGAGGTATGGACCATTTTAACTAAATTACATCTGAACCCAACGAACCTGATCTCCCACTGGTCCGCTCATCTTTATTTTTCACATGGTGACAGGTCCTCTTTAAAAGCAATGATTCCTTGATTCCTAAAAGCATGATTCCATACAGTATGTTAAAAAGCTAGGCTCTAAAGAACACACTGATATTGATAAGTAGGTTTCATCTGCATAAAGGGAACCTGTCACCTCAAAAAAAAAATTACCTTTAGGTATAGTTGCTATCTACAAGTAATAAGTGGTTATAGTAAATCATGTTTGACTGGTACTGTAAAAGCAGCTGCAGGGAGAAAATAAGGTTATATTTTCCCTTACAGTTATTGGGGCAGTGCTTAGCCACATCACCACTCACTATACAGAGAGCCCACTGTAATCACTTTGATTGACATCCTGATCTATGCACATACACTACAGAATTGAGGGAGTGATTACACTATCACTGTGTAGTAAATGGTGACTAACAGCCCCCTGTACCGCTCCAATGACAGGAAGCATGCAGCTTCAGGGAGAATATAAATGCATTTTCTCCATGTAGCCACTGCTCCAGTAAAATAGCCAAGTATTCTTTAAATGCTATTTACGTTTATATTACCACTATTGCTGCAGATAAATTGTGTTTTTTTGAGGTGAAAAATTCCCTTTAAGAGCAAAATGTTCCTAGAATTGATGGATTTTTCTTGTTATCAGTTTCAAATAAGGACGGAAAGGTAACTATAAGCTCCTGGGGTGGTAAATGATACCAAAAGGCTTAAGGGTGCTTTACACGCTGCGATCTCACTAACGATATATCGTCGGGGTCACGGTATTTGTGAGGCACATCCGGCGTCGTTCGACATCGCAGCGTGTAACACCTATGAGCGACCTTACCGATCGCAAAAGTGGCAAAAATCGTTGGTCTGTGATACGTCGTTCATTTACCAAAAATCGTTGTCTGGTCAGTAGCGAGGTTGTTTATCGTTCCTGCGGCAGCACAAATCGCTATGTGTGACACCGCAGGAATGAGGAACAACCTCGTACCTGCGGCCCTTACTGAAGTAAGGAGGTGGGAGGGATGTTCGTTCCGCTCATCTCCGCCCCTCCGCTTCTATAGGACGGCTGCCGTGTGATGTCGCTGTGACGCCGCACGAACTGCCCCCTTAGAAAGGAGGCGGTTCGCTGGCCACAGCGCCGTCGCAGGGAAGGTAAGTCCGTGTGACGGGTATAAGAGATGTTGTGCGCCATGAGCAGCGATTTGCCCGTGACGCACAACAGACGGGGGCAGGTACGCTAGTGAGATCACAGCGTGTAAAGCACCGTTTAGGTTAGGCAGTGCTCAATGACACCACATAGGATCATACATATTGACCCACCTAGGATGCCATTAATAGTGATACTCCAAAAAAACCCACAAAAAACAAACAGAACATAGAGAAATCAAAAATATGTGTTTTTTTTTTTCTTTTAAAGGAGAATAGACAGTGGTCCATCTACCATAAAAAAACAAAAAAGAAAAACACAATCTACTCAAACACAAGATGATTCACAATGACAATGGTCAGCATGAAATACATGGAATGAGTAAATAAATAATGGAATGATCTCACTAACTCCAAGAGGAACCTGGGTGCAGAGTGTTTCCTACCAGAACAGGGTGCAGAGCTAGTAATAGCTCCGACAACCCCTGAAAACTCCTTAGGAAACTAACAACGGTACTTCCGTCCAACTAACGTTCCGTACAACTAGCAACCGTCCAAACGGATGGATGAAGGGTTATTATAGGGGTCTAGTCTAGCATCGCTAGCTGTGGACCGTGCCTGTAAGGAGTCTTTTGGGTGGCAGTACAGTTGTTTGTTTCCTAAGGAGTTTTCAGGGCCAGTAGGACCTATTACTGGCTGTGGACTCTGTCCTGGTTTGAAACACTCTGCAACCGGGTTCCTCTTGGAGTTGGTGAGACCATTCCATTATTTATTTACTCAATTCATGTATTGCATGCTGAGTAAGCTGACCATTCTCACTGTGAATCTTCTTCTGTTTGAGTATATTGTGTTTTTGTTTTTTATGGTAGAAGGACGACTGTCTATTCTCCTTGAAAGGAAAAAGAACACTTTTTTGTTTTCTGTATGTTCTGTTTGTTTTTTGTGTTTTTTTGGGTATCACTATTAGTGGCTTCCTAGGTGGGTCATTATGTATGATCCTATGTGGTGTTATTGACCACTGCCTGACCTAAGCCTTTTGGTATCATTTACCACCCCAGGAGCTTATAGTTAGTTACCTGTTTGTCATAAGGGACCTTGTCAATCTTTTAATGCAGATTTATTAAAAGTTATATCTTAATTATTTGCTTTTTCCCTATGAATTTTAAATGATTTATGTGACCGTTATATACCCTGTTATACTGTATGAGCTGCTCAAACCGATCAGTTTCAAATAAACTAAATTTAATGAAGACACAAATATAGCATTGAGAATTACATATCTATTAAGGTATAAAACAAATTGTTATTCCATAAATTAATTTGTTTAAAATTACCAAAGTGGGATGTCTGATATCACCCCCAACATGTGAACCACAAATGGGGGGAAATTTGAAATCACATCTCTATTGGCTCCAATAATACAACTTTTTATGCTCCTGTTCATGAAACAGTGAAGAGAAATAGTGGAAAGTATATATGTATGTGTGTGTGTGAGTGTGTGTGAGTGAGTGTGTATATATATATAAATATATATATATACTAGAAGGTGGCCCGATTCTACGCATCGGGTATTCTAGAATTTACGTATTCTGTAGTTCATGTATGATTTTTGTTATATATATATATATATATATATATATATATATATATATATAGATGTTGTTGTGTGTAGTTACCAAGTGTTTGTGTAGGGCGCTGTACATGTTCTGGGTGTTGTCTGGGTGTGACGGGGGTGAGAGCGGTGTTGTATGTGTGTTGCGTGTGTTGCGTTGTTTGTGGAGCGCTGTGTGTCTGTAGCGTTGTGTGTGTGTTGCGCGGTTTGTGTGTGTGTGGTGTGTTTTGGGGGGAGGTATGTTTTGTGCAATGTGTGTGTTGTGCGGTATGTGCGTATATTTGTGTGTGCCGCGGTGTTTGTGTGTTGGGTGTTGTTTGTGTGCAGCGTTGTCTGTGTGTGTGGGTGTCTGTGTAGGGCAGTTGTTTGTGGTTCCCAGTGTGTGTGTGTGGTGTGTTGTGTTGTGCAGTGCGCGCGCGTGTGTGTGTGTGTGTTGGGGGGAGGTGTGCACTTCCCATCGTGCTCCATCCCCCATGCAGCGCACTCCCCATCGTGCTCCATCCCCCATGCAGCGCACTGCCCATCGTGCTCCATCCCCCATGCAGCGCACTCCCCATTGTGCTCCATCCCCTATGCTGCGCACCCCCCATCGTGCTTCATCTCCATGCTGCGCACTCCCAAACGTGCTCCATCCGCCATGCTGCGCACTCCCAAACGTGCTCCATCCACCATGCTGCGCACTCCCAAACGTGCTCCATCCGCCATGCTGCGCACTCCCCATCGTGCTCCATCCGCCATGCAGCGCACTCCCAAACGTGCTCCATCCGCCATACTCCGCACTCCCCATCGTGCTCCATCCCCCATGCAGCACACTCCCCATCGTGCTCCATCCGCCATGCTGCGCACTCCCAAACGTGCTCCATCCGCCATGCTGCGCACTCCCAAACGTGCTCCATCCGCCATGCTGCGCACTCCCAAACGTGGTCCATCCGCCATGCTGCGCACTCCCAAACGTGCTCCATTTGCCATGCTGCGCACTCCCAAACGTGCTCCATCCGCCATGCTGAGCACTCCCAAACGTGGTCCATCCGCCATGCTGCGCACTCCCAAACGTGCTCCATCTGCCATGCTGCGCACTCCCAAACGTGCTCCATCCGCCATGCTGCGCACTCCCAAACGTGCTTCATCCGCCATGCTGCGCACTCCCAAACGTGCTCCATCCCCCATGCTGCGCACCCCCCATCGTGCTCCATCCCCCATGCTGCACCAGCATCAGCCTCTCTACCCGCAGCATCAGCCTCTCTGCCCGCAGCATCAGCCTCTCTCCTCCCAGCATCAGTCTCTCTACCCGCAGCATCAGCCTCTCTCCTCCCAGCATCAGCCTCTCTGTCCCCAGCATCAGCCTCTCTGTCCCCAGCATCAGCCTCTCTCATCCCAGCATCAGCCTCTCTCCTCCCAGCATCAGCCTTTTCTGTCCCCAGCATCAGCCTCTCTCCTCCCAGCATCAGCCTTTTCTGTCCCTAGCATCAGCCTCTCTCCTCCCAGCATCAGCCTCTCTCCTCCCAGCCTACCCCAGCCTCAGCCTCCCCCAGCATCAGCCTCTCTCCTCCCAGCATCAGCCTCTCTCCTCCCAGCATCAGCCTTTTCTGTCCCCAGCATCAGCCTCTCTCCTCCCAGCCTACCCCAGCCTCAGCCTCCCCCAGCATCAGCCTCCCCCAGCATCAGCCTCTCTCCTTCCAGCATCAGCCTCTCTCTTCCCAGCATCAGCCTCTCTCCTCCCAGCCTACCCCAGCCTCAGCCTCCCCCAGCATCAGCCTCTCTCCTCCCAGCATCAGCCTCTCTCCTCCCAGCATCAGCCTCTCTCCTCCCAGCCTACCCCAGCCTCAGCCTCCCCCAGCATCAGCCTCTCTCCTCCCAGCATCAGCCTTTTCGGTCCCCAGCATCAGCCTCTCTCCTCCCAGCCTACCCCAGCCTCAGCCTCCCCCAGCATCAGCCTCTCTCCTCCCAGCATCAGCCTTTTCGGTCCCCAGCATCAGCCTCTCTCCTCCCAGCCTACCCCAGCCTCAGCCTCCCCCCGCATCAGCCTCTCTTCTCCCAGCCTCCCCATCCCAGCCTTCCCCAGGATCAGCCTCTCTCCTCCCAGCCTCCTCCAGCACGCCGTGCTTCTCTGCCGACACTCACAGATCCGATCGCATACACTCACACACACACACACACCCGATCGCATACACTCACACACACCCGATCGCATACACTCACACACACCCGAACGCATACACTCACACACACCCGACCGCATACACTCACGCACACACACATTGACGATATTGCACATACGCGCTCACACTCACAACATCCGGAGATACCACATGCTTCTGGCCATGTGATCCTCCGGCAGGTCCTGGAAGCTCACAGCACAGTATCGCCGCCGAGAAGCAAGCGATATCCCAGGATGTTGTGAGTGTGTGGATGCGATGTGATGTGTGTGTGAGGTGTGTGTGAGAGTGAGTGTGATCTGATGTGTGTGTGTGTATGTGTGTGTGTGTGTGCTGTTATGTGTGTGCGTGTGTGTATGTTCGGCCGCTGCAGGACCTTGATGCGCTGGTAACTATGCTACCATGGTTACCAGCGTATCTCGTCCCCCCGCTCACACGGGAGCCCACACCAGCATACGCCGGCCAGCCCCAGCAATGCGAGGGTATGTGTCGGCTGGGTTGGCGGCGTACGCTGATGTGGGCTCCCGGGGGTACAGTACTCACCTGGGAGTCGTGACTCCGTGACCGTGTCGGTTCGGGGAATGCATGGGGGGGTGGGGCCAGAGCTAGCGTGCATTGCGTGAGGGGGCGGGGCGTGGCCGAGTTGCCAATGCCTGCAGGGTGCCGGGATGAGAGGCCAATCTGTGGGGGGGGCGGAGCCTGGGCGAGCGGCCGGCCAATCCGTGTGGGGGCGCAGCCTGGGCGAGCGGCCAATCCGTGCGGGGGGGCGGGGCCATGGCGAGCCCAGCGGCCAATCAGCTTTGTGTCACCGTAAGGACACAATTTTGGAGCAAGACAGACAGACAGACAGACAGAATAAGGCAATTATATATATATATATATATATATATATATATAGTATATAACAAGTCTATAGTAAACAATAGAATATTGTAAAATGACCTGGACTACCCATTGTGTGTTGTTGACTACTAACTTAGAATTATTCTGATAATGAAGGTGATTGGACGCCCTGATGGCACACTATTATCTTATAATAAGGCGATTTGTAAAGAGGTGAGGAATTCCAGCCTCACATGTATATTGTTTTATATTGTAGTAGTATTAAAATTAAAGTATTATCCGGCTTGCTTTTTAAGCAGTAGGTTAAAAATAATGTTCTTATGTTGCCAGAGGATTTCTTAGATAATTAGAATTAATGATAGCTCTAAATGCTAAAAATGTGTACCCATAGTAACCAATCACAAGGCAAACGCTCATTTTTCTAATGCTAAAGGCATCTTTTAATATTTTTTTCAAAAGGCATTCCAGTTTAATTAGAGCAAGTAAGGAAATAGTGTCATGGACAGGAAAAACAGAAAAAAAAGTTCAATAAATCTATATAATATTTTTATCTGCAATAGAGTTCAATTATATTTCGTCTTTCCTTTTGCTTGGAATAAAAAAAAAATATATGTATAAGGCTTCACTCATGTTGAGCTGTTTCCACATTGAGAACCATTCACACCTCTGTTTCCCAAAGGTCCTGACATTCATGATGGTAGGAGTAAGATATATAGCATAGTCTAAAGAGATGATCTTATTTTAGGTCAAAGGGATCTGTCAGGAAGAATAATTTAAAAATGGATCCTAAAAAGCTGACTCCACACTATTAAAGGGAATCAAATTCAAATTCAAATCTGCTTTATTGGCAGGACCAAAATACAATTAGTGTTGCCAAAGCAAGAGAAATACAGTAAGTGTGATGGGAGGGGATCAGGGTTATGGGGAGTTGGGGGCACAATTTGGGCTCTGAAAGTCCATTTAGAGGCCTTATGTTCCCCTCAGCTTATGACATGTGGTGACATATTGGGCGGCGATCTCCACCATTGATTCCTCTTCCCCCAGAAGGAAGCGGAGTTTCATGTCCTCGTCCATGGATGGAAAGTCCGGGGTATGGGTGGTACATTTCTGAAAGTGGGAGGCCCTTACTGCTGAGTATTTGTCACATTGCAGCAGGAAGTGCGCCTCGTCCTCCAGAGCCCCCTGCTGGCAGTGCTGGCACAGTCTGTTCTCCTGCGGCTTGTATGTCTGCCGGTGCCGCCCTTTTTCCACCTCTAGGCTGTGGGCACTCAGTCTGTACAGGCTCAGGGTCTACCTGTCTTTGGGGTGGCGTAACCTTTCCAGATATGGGGCCAGAGTGTAGTCCCTCCGTAGTGACCGGTAGATGGTGAGTTTCTGGGAGTTCTCTAATTCTCTCTTCCTGTCCTCTATGTCAGGGTTCCCCAACTCCAGTCCTCAAGGCCCACCAACAGTGCATGTTTTCAGGATTTCCTTAGCATTGCACTGCTGTTGGAACCAGCACCTGGGCAGGTAATTACATTAACACCTGTGCAATACTAAGGAAATCCCAAAAACCTGCACTGTTGGTGGGCCTTGAGGACTGGAGTTGGGCACCTCTGCTCTATGTATTGCATCTTGCAGCTCCCTGAGATCTCTTTTATTTGGGCTTTTGTCAGGGTGTGTTGCTGACTTTGGCTGTACTGGCTGCCGCAGTTCCTGGCTTGCTCTGGGCTCTGGCTCAGCAGTAAGTTTTTGATATGTGATAAAGAGGACAGCAGGAGATAGGGGCTGAGAAATAGATTTCAGTGATGTGTCATTTGGTGTTTACTTACAATGAAGGTTTTATTACCCATTGATTATCACTGTCAGGACTACAGAGTTTGTGAGCAGTCGTACAATCATGCCCCTCCTCCAAAAAGCAGCTCACTGTCTATACACAATTTACACACAAACCTGTGGTGTGGGTGGCTCTGCTGCATCTACGAACTGTGATTGTGTCACAACTGCTGCACACAGTAATCTAAGTGATACATTGTTGGAATCAGGGTCAATTATCCTACATTATGCTGCTCTCAGATGAGGAAGCAAAAACCTGCAGACAGATTCCCTTTAAATTCGGAAATTCTAGCACTGGGATGAATAGTGCCTTGGCATTGTTGCTTTAAGTAAAATTGGAACCATGGGAGTTACAGTATGACAAATTAGTCTTGAAAAGGACTTAAAAAATCCTGATGGTTTCCATTGACTTAAGGATTTATCACGTGTCCAATGACTGTACAGCAAGAATATCATCAGAAAGCCTATAAGACATACAACAATTCTTTAAAATATCCAATTTCATGGAATTTTATATGAAAAGGGTAAAAGGTGAAAGGATGAGGCCAAATATAAAGTGCCACAACTACCATGTCTTACCATTTAAACTATCCAGAAAAAAATGGGTGCGATTCATGAAAGCTTTTATGCCTGAAAACTGTCATAACCCCTTAAGAGCCTTAGGAGTTTTGTTTTTGCACTTTGTTTTTTTCCTCACCTTTCAAGAGGCATAACTTTTTTATTTTTTAATCAATATAGGCACGCGAGGGTTTGTTTTTTGCTGGAAGAGTTGTAATTTTGAATGACACTTTTTTTTCATATAATGTACTGGAAAGAAGGAAAAAATTCAGTGTGGCAGAAAAAGGACAATTCTGCAATTTGTTTTTTGAAATTTTTGTTTTGTTTTTCAGTTTTTTGTTTACAAAATATTATTTTTTAGTTCTATAAAATTATGCAGATACCAAACATGCATATTTTGGGTTTATTTAAGTGGTAAAAAAAAACTTCCTGAAATTTATAAAAATGAAGAAATTTGGCTTGTGTCACCACGTTCTGAAAGCCTAACTTTTTCAATTTTTCGGGTATGAATCTGTGTGAGGGCATGTTTTTTACATTTCTAGACAATGTTGTTATTGATTTCAGTTTGGGCTAAATAGAATCTTGTTATCACTTTTTATTACATTTTCTTTCTGTTATTGTAGTGGCCGAAAAATTCAATTCTGGTGCTTTAATTTTTTACCATTGGACTATTTACTGATCGGATTCATTTATTTCATATTGTGATTGATCAAACTTTTGAAAACGCAATAATACAAAATATGTATTTCGGGTTTTTCTTCTTACTTTTTAATGGGAGAAAAGGGGGAAGTGATTTGATTTGAACTTGTGTATATATATATATATATATATATATATATATATATATATATATATATAAATATTTATACATATACAGTTAGGTCCAGAAATATTTGGACAGTGACACAAGTTTTGTTATTTTAGCTGTTTACAAAAACATGTTCAGAAATACAATTATATATATAATATGGGCTGCAAGTGCACACTCCCAGCTGCAATATGAGAGTTTTCACATCCAAATCGGAGAAAGGGTTTAGGAATCATAGCTCTGTAATGCATAGCCTCCTCTTTTTCAAGGGACCAAAAGTAATTGGACAAGGGACTCTAAGGGCTGCAATTAACTCTGAAGGCGTCTCCCTCGTTAACCTGTAATCAATGAAGTAGTTAAAAGGTCTGGGGTTGATTACAGGTGTGTGGTTTTGCATTTGAAAGCTGTTGCTGTGACCAGACAACATGCGGTCTAAGGAACTCTCAATTGAGGTGAAGCAGAACATCCTGAGGCTTAAAAAAAAGAAAAACTCCATCAGAGAGATAGCAGACATGCTTGGAGTAGCAAAATCAACAGTCGGGTACATTCTGAGAAAAAAGGAATTGACTGGTGAGCTTGGGAACTCCAAAAGGCCTGGGCGTCCACAGATGACAACAGTGGTGGATGATCGCCGCATACTTTCTTTGGTGAAGAAGAACCCATTCACAACATCAACTGAAGTCCAGAACACTCTCAGTGAAGTAGGTTTATCTGTCTCTAAGTCAACAGTAAAGAGAAGACTCCATGAAAGTAAATACAAAGGGTTCACATCTAGATGCAAACCATTCATCAATTCCAAAAATAGACAGGCCAGAGTTAAATTTGCTGAAAAACACCTCATGAAGCCAGCTCAGTTCTAGAAAAGTATTCTATGGACAGATGAGACCAAGATCAACCTGTACCAGAATGATGGGAAGAAAAAAGTTTGGAGAAGAAAGGGAATGGCACATGATCCAAGGCACACCACATCCTCTGTAAAACATGGTGGAGGCAACGTGATGGCATGGGCATGCATGGCTTTCAATGGCACTGGGTCACTTGTGTTTATTGATGACATAACAGCAGACAAGAGTAGCCGGATGAATTCTGAAGTGTACCGGGATATACTTTCAGCCCAGATTCAGCCAAATGCCGCAAAGTTGATCGGATGGCGCTTCATAGTACAGATGGACAATGACCCCAAGCATACAGCCAAAGCTACCCAGGAGTTCATGAGTGCAAAAAAGTGGAACATTCTGCAATGGCCAAGTCAATCACCAGATCTTAACCCAATTGAGCATGCATTTCACTTGCTCAAATCCAGACTTAAGACTGAAAGACCCACAAACAAGCAAGACCTGAAGGCTGCGGCTGTAAAGGCCTGGCAAAGCATTAAGAAGGAGGAAACCCAGCGTTTGGTGATGTCCATGGGTTCCAGACTTAAGGCAGTGATTGCCTCCAAAGGATTCGCAACAAAATATTGAAAATAAAAATATTTTGTTTGGGTTTGGTTTATTTGTCCAATTACTTTTGACCTCCTAAAATGTGGAGTGTTTGTAAAGAAATGTGTACAATTCCTACAATTTCTATCAGATATTTTTGTTCAAACCTTCAAATTAAACGTTACAATCTGCACTTGAATTCTGCTGTAGAGGTTTCATTTCAAATCCAATGTGGTGGCATGCAGAGCCCAACTCGCGAAAATTGTGTCACTGTCCAAATATTTCTGGACCTAACTGTATATATACTTTTATTTTTGAAATAATATATATGAATCATATATATGAAAGTCATATTTATTAAAATATTGGGGTATTTTTACTTTGTATTTATTAGTCCTTTATGGGATTTGAACAGGCAATCATCTGATCATCTGATGGCTTGTGCTATATAGAGCAATGCCACAACATATAGAAAAAAAATCACGTTCTCCTATCAACGACAAACATAGGCTTCATTAACAAACCCCTGGCTGTTGTGGCAACATGTCAGTGTCCCATGATCATGTAACAGGAGAGCCTATGAGGGGATACAACAGCATACTCCCTGCTGGTTCCCTTTAAAGGCCTCTGTAAAAGGTTGATAGTGGTATTTAACATGTTTACGGACATAGCTGTTAGATGCAGATGATGGCTGAATATCACAGCCATCATCTGCCAGGAAAGAAGCAGGCTTGTCTTGTAAGCCCACATCAAAGGCAAGGAGCCTACTTTGAACAGTTGAAAACGTTTGCAATGTTTTACATTTTCTTGCCTGTTTGAAGCAGGTCTTCGAATAAGTTGGGGATAAACCGGGGCAGGCATGATGCTCTCCCATCAAATTCAGCAAAAGTGTTGACATTTCTTTCTTCAGAAATGCTACTAAAGTCAATGACTAGAATAAGATGTTTGGCACGGCACACAGAGGCATATGCCACTAAAAAGATGTGACAAATTCATTATATGGGGTATGCCTCCCAATGAATTCAGCGCATCGTACTCCTGCTAACTTTTTATTAAGACTAATGTGTTTAATGCCAGTCTTAATGAATTGGCTAGAATGCCTTTAAAAATTGAGCCGCATTAACGCTTTTGCCGGTGTTAGCTCAAAGCCCAACTATGGAAAAAACAGCAAAACAAGGATAGATTAAGTCCACCAAAATGGGAGCTATGTGTACAAGGAGTTTTTTCGTTCTGATCATTAAATGGGTCTTGATTGAAGCACTTCCTACTGTGATGCCGGACCCGAAAGGCCTTTTCTTGTCAGTTTCCTTGGATTGTGACTTAATCAGTGCTAACCCCACGTGCTGTCAAATGATATACGTCGGTATGAAATGGATTACCACTTTGGTTTATGGTGTTTTGCTTGAGAAATAACAGTATGAACCCTTGATGGTCTCTGTAACTTCAGACTACAGATAAAATTACAATAAATCTTGGGGGTAAATTTTCAGTTTTAACCTTTTGAAATATCTGAAGCACAGATACAAAAGTTCTCCCATTTTTCCATATATGAAGGTAACTTGTACAATTCTAATGTATAATATCTGTATAGCACTACTATGCTATTGTATTATTATACTGAGTTACATGTGACTGTTAATGTAGCATACCCATGATAATGAATCATATTGGGCAAGCTGCTTGACTGTAGAGAAAGCCGGCCTGCAGACACGGTGCGATGAATGCACTATAAATCCACTTTTATAGCAGTAATTCGTTCAGAAACCGCTCTGAAATTTGCAGGAAATTATGTGGCGCACATGTTAAATCAGCAATTTTGATATTGATTGCACACAGCTGCTAAATCACGTCTGCCTGATTAATTATTAATCTATGGTGCTAGCTTTTACTTCTCAATGGAAATGTGACTCATTAATGTTGTATTTATATACCTGTTTAAAATGGACAATATTAGACACATATTAAATGGAAATTAGGGAGTATATGACATGACTGTGAGCCCAATATCTCATTCGCCCCATGTTACACTCACAGGGCTTCTGGAAGTAAGCATACAAGACAATTGATTGGAGTGCTGCTCCCTTTGACCTGTCAGATGTAGGGCATGTATGCTTGTTATACCTTCTTTTATCAATTTTTATCATACTATCAAATTCCATTTTTAAGCTCTCCAGTCACACCCCACCCTCTTCTGCATTACTGCAAAGTTAAGAAACATTGACTTGCGAGAACGAACGTTTGATCACCTTACATGCCCCAAGATGTAGGAAACGGTTACATCTTAAACCTGAAGCCTTAACCCTAAAGATTTGTAGTCCTTCAAATAAGATAATTTTATTATTAAATTGTATGTATTTATAGGTTTGCAGAGCTATGGGCATAGTAAGTGAGTCTCAGCCAGGCCCTATAGCACATTGTAGGTGGGTCGTACCCAGGCCCTACGGCAAATTTTAGGTGGGTCTCACTCAAGCCCTATGGTATACTGTAGGTGGGTCTTACCCAGGCCCTATGGCACATTGTAGGTGGACTCACTCAGTCTCTATGGCACATTGTAGGTGGATTTCACCTAGGTCCTATGGCACATTGTAGGTGGGTTTCACTAAGCGTTATGGTGCACTGTAGCTGGGTCTCATCCAGGCCCTTTGGCACTCATATGTTACTCTGTGCATGAATTTGGCTTTTGTTGTGACACCTTGTTTCATTCCAGTTTATGGCTGGTGTCATGAGATTTTTTATGTATTTTATATTTAGGTTGTTATTATTATAGATCTTTGTTCGGTCTCCCCCCTTTTTTGGTATTTTTTCCTATGGCACATTGTGGGTAGGTCTCACCTAGGCCCTATGGTGCATGGTAGGAGGGTTGCACCAAGGCCCTATGGCACATCGTAGGTGGTCTCACCCAGTCCCTATGGCACAATGTAAGTGGGTCTCACCCTGCCCCTAAGGGGCATGGTTGGAGTGGATAGGCATCATGTCTTTGAATAGATTGTGTTCATCTGTATAGCTAAACATGTTAGGAATGTTACATTTTAGGTTTCGTATGCCTAATAAAAAGTTGTCTATGCTTAATCCCTTGGGCTCATAGCACAACTCCAACCTGGAAATGTATTTTTTTTCCCCTGGATTCATATGGCATAAAATCGTGGCATACTCCAATGCATGTCTTATTTATGAGGTATACTCCCCTACAAACATTATTTTTAAAGAGCATAGTGACTGGGGGGCTATAATACCAAGCCATAGAGACCTGATATGCCACCATACAGAGTCTGTGCACATGACCTTATTATGTGCATGAGCCTGAACTTCTATCATATATCCCGGATCATTGCATGTAAATTGTCACACAAAGCAGGAGGAAGAAAAGAAATAGTATCCAGGTGCATAGGCAAATCTGTATTCTGAAATATTAGACCCTTTCTTGCCAGTGCAATCAATACACTATGGGTTTATACTGCGGTTACAGTGCATAAATGAGGACACAGAATAAAGAGACTTCAAAGTGATCTGCGACTTCATTCACTTGCTTATAAAAACTCATTTATAAGAAGTTATGATCAAAGGAACCTCTGTTGATCAGCCGTGTAGAGCAGACGGGGTGAAAGACAACACACGGAAAACGTAGATGCTTCTGATGAGATTAGAGGGGTGTGCTTCTATCATGCTTAGATATGCAATTACGGGAAAATATCAAGGTACGTTTTATACCTTGTACAACATTAATAAATGTGATCTATTAAGCCGTCTTCACACACGTTTTTCATTTGTATTTTATGGATGATTATTGGGTTATGGATAAGGAGTTCTGCAATATTTATAGAATTTAACCATTACAGATCCATAGAGCAATAAAAGGAACAGGAGAACAACAAAAAGTCATAAGCGATAGACTTGCCACCCTGGCTGTTATTCTGCAATATCCTCTATTTGTACAGGAATTGTCTCATATAAATCCTACAGAGAACATAAGGATTTTACAGATAAATTCTTATAGAGAATCTGTTGGCAACTTTTAAGAAGCCTTTTGAAAGAGAATTTAGTTAGAAAAATCACATTATGAAGTTTACTCTGGAGGAGCATTGAGGTGTGTCCATGCACTTCTAGCTTCTCAGGCTCATGCTGGACTTCCTAATTAGCACAGCACCCCTTGTTCTTGAGACGACCCCTTAGAAACGTAGCGTTCTGAGATTTTGTTTTTGTGAATATTTTACATTTATTATTTTTTTAAAGAGAATCGATTAGTAGGATCAATCCTCTTAAGCCATCTATAATATATGGGCATGTAGGTAATAGGAAGCTAAATAAAGCGATGCCTTAACCCTAGAATGCGCAAGCATAACAATCTACCATAGAAAACAAATGACCTAGCAGGCCTGCGAGGCCCCAGGTATGCGTTCTAGGGTTAACATCTGCAATCATACTCCAGAAAATCCATTTCTTAGTGTGTTAATGGTAGATTTGGAATTAAAGGGAACCTGTCAGGTAGTTTATGTCTTTTAACTTAGTAGTAGATGTGTGGCCTAGTAGCCCCTTCCTACCCAGCCCTGTGTTGTAATATTGTGTAATGTCCACGTATAAAAATATGTTTAATTACTTATGTGTACCCTATGTAAATGAGCAAGTGCACTAGCCCCATGGGCGTTGCATCGCCCCGTGGGCATTTACATGTTTTCCGTGGTATCACGCCACTGGATTTACATGAGCGACGTCCCATCGCTCCTTGAGATCCCGCGCGTGCGCACATACCATTCCCGCAGCTTTGTTTGTCAGCCGGCGCTTGCTTCTCGTCTTCAGATGCGCACTGCGCATGACCGGAACCACAGGAGTCTTCTGATCATGCACAGTGCGCATCTGAAGACAAGGAGCAAGCACTCAGATAACAAGGCTGCGGGAATGGTAAGTGCGCATGCGCAGGATTTCAGCGGGATGTTGCTCATGTAAATCTATGGTATCACGTCCACAGGGGTGTGATACCATGGAAAACATGCAGACGCCCATGGGGCTAGAGCCCCTGCCCATTTAGATAAGGTACACATAAGTAATAAAACATATTTTTACACATGCACATTGCACACTATTACAACACAGGGATGGGTAGGAAGGGGTTACTAGGCCACACATCACACTGCTACTAGGTTAGAGCACATAAATTACCTGACAGGTTCTCTTTAATGAATAACACAACCCCTTTTACTGAAAACAAGAGTCCATTTTGTCTTCTGAAAACACAAGCCCAGGGGTCCTGATCTAATCTTCCTTCAAGGGTTCACATGATATCAAATAGTTTGAAAACTGGAAGGTGCTTGCAAACAAACTTGTTGGAAATAAAAGGATTTTATAATAATACACTAAAGAAAACTGGTTTATCCTTATGGAATTCAAAAAGATGGTTCCATCAAAGATACCCACAGGTGGATAAGAGATAAGGTAAAGGTGTTACCTGAACGTCCTCTTCTCTTGGGTTTGCCACCAAATATCCACACTTGAATTGACACCAGCTCTTTATTTGCTGCGTTTGATTGGGTTTGGGTTTTCTATACTTGCTCCTGCTTATTCCACACATTCAGTTTTTATGGGGAAAAAAGGACTGATTTTTATAATAAAAAGAGTTATAGAAGTTATCTTTGGCGCTCCTTACAGCTGTCGGTTTCCAATCACTCTGAAATCTTTGCCCAGGGGCCTTGTGGGCAGATGGTCGCTCTCTTACTCTGCTCAAACCAACCTTGAGCTGCAAATAAAAGAGGAGGCACATACAGAGCAATAAATTAGGTCAGTCGTCAGTGCTTCCCTGGAGAGCAGATAAAATATATATTCACAGCAAAGCACAGGGCAGAATGCAAATGCTCTGACAGTTTAGAGAGTTCTATACACTGAAGTCTTAAAGACCCCTGAGTATAATTGTTATTTCCCGCGGCACAGAGAGATGAAAGGACTCAAGGTCATAGAGACCTTAGACTGGGAAGTATCCACTTCAAAGACGGTGACCTTGCTAATTTTAGCCACTCCTTCAACTTATTCATGATGCTGTCTCCTAGGGCGATTTAAGTTGGAAGTTTTCAAAATGTTTCCAAAGCTATTTTTCATTTTAATGCAGAATGAAGAAAGCAGTAAGGAATCACCAGTTCTGAGCATACATCCTAAAAACTAAGAGATGTGATGTATGATAATAATCAGATAACTAGTATGCATGGATATACAAGTAGAAAAGTGTTATTGAGGGGCTGTAGCTCCCGGGGTACGGAAGGAGAAGTCATATCCAGCCCCAATGCCCCAGGTCCCCAAACTACATAATAAATGGCACATGGTAGATGGAAGATTTTGCTTGGGGTCCAGTGGCTTTAAATTCCATACCTGATTTATTATATTTACGTGACTGTGGACCCACTGCAGTATGGGTCCAGACACTGAAGACTAGATGGTAGAGGCAGACAGAGTTGCTGAACGACAGATGTCCTCCAGCCACAGGCAGGCTCAGACACGGGCTCAGACACAGGTTCCAATATGGGATCAAATACAAGTTCAGACACAAGTTCTCACAAGGGCTCAAGCACAGGCTGAGACAAAAAAAAAAAACGCAAGGGCAAAAAGTGTGTTAGCAGGGTCCCTGGTCTGACCGTACTGTAATGGCATGCGGGTGTGTGGACTCACTGCGCCACGGCCCCGGGCTTACCCTGGAGAGATGTGACTAAGAGGCTACCTGGTTTTCACTAGATCCTCTAGTGGTGAGTGTAGACTTGAGCCACAGGCAGCCTCCAGGTGTTACTTAAGGCTAGTTTTCAGGCCTTCAGCAACTGACCAGAGGGTGAAGGTGCTGCAGACAAACAAGGCAGAATCCAGAGACATGGGCAGTCAGACTGATGCAAAATCATAGACAAGCCAAGAGAGGTCAGGATAAACAGGAGGTAAACCAGGGCAAAGCAGGCAAGACAAAGTGGAGAATAATGGTGACTGACCAGATAGAAAGAACCAAAGAGGCAAACAGAACAGACAGAGACCTAAAGCTAACAGAACCAGTACATACTCAGAGATAACTAACAAGAGCTAGCTAAGACCACACAGACAGAGTATGCTAGCAAATAAAAAATAGCTAAATGCTCATACACCTGTGTTGAGGGAGGCGCTGCTTGAAATATGGAGTGCTGGCAGGAGGTAGGAGGGAGAATATACACACTGCTGGGCACAGGAAATACAAATCCGTGCAGAGTCTGGCCGCGCCACCCTATAGCCAGGAGAAGACTCAGCAGCAACAGACAGTAGCAGCAGCAAGCTGGCCTTACACAGGACGGTGATTGCAGTAAGTTGGTGTATACCAGCAGAGTGAGTCACAGCATGACAGTTTCTTTTTTTCTTTTTCTATGATTTACACTAACCATTTTTTCTTTTACTATACATGGGTGAATTATTTGTTGAATCAAATTAGATACATGATTGTAAACTTGTTTTTACTAATTTTAACACCCCTACATTTATTTTTGTAACATAATGATAAATGGTATAGGGGGAAGACTTGTGCCGCAGCCAGTTGCCTTACAGGACTCCTCTAATCTTTGTGAAAAGAAAATAAAAGATTAATTTTTTCATCTAGTTCTCTTAAGCTTTAAAGCAGATTGGGACAGAACAGGATCAATGTAGAGGATGATATTAGGTGAAGAAATGCTGGGATTTTTCTGTGTGTTCTTACAAATTTGGCATTGCCACACAGTAGTGTAATAACGCTGTGATAATGAATTCATTAATGCTATCACTTTTCTGTAAATTATCCCAGTAAGCCCATAAATCAGAGATGCTGACACAGCAGTGCCACATGCTAATGTTTGGAAAAATTTTGCCCATTAGTAAATCTATGTTGTAACGCAGGACCCAACAAAACCAAAAAATGTGCAAGGACCAAAGTGATTAAAAAAAGGGTAAAAATGAGCTTTTATTAAATGTAGAAAAAAAAACCATAAATGTATCCAATATAACAGACACAAAGACATATTGATGGTAAAAGCCAACAGGGAAACCTCCATAATAAAATGGCGCCAGACACTATAAAAGATAGTGTGTATATATATATGTCTCAAAAAGTATCATAGGAGTTAGTAAGGATGCTCAATTTCATGCCTACATAGTACATAGAGGAGTAATAATCATGTTTATAGTGTTTCACAAATGCCCAACCTCTGACAAAGCATTTGTGAAACATGTTTGATGGGGAAGGCTATTACTACTGCTCTGTTACTATTACTTCTACCACTTGTAATCTGTGTGACCTTCTTTATAGGGAATAACGTTTTGGCACTACAAACTAAAGCAATCTATCTACTATGTATGCTTGAAATTGAACATTCTTACTAACCCCATGATACTTTTTTGAGTATATATATTTATTTTGTTTATTTTTTTTACATACCTCATCTGAAAAAACCTTCTTTTTACCCCATAGAAGAGCCATGCAGACACTGCAAATAGCTCGCACTGGGGTGCCGGCTCCATCAATTAATGAAGGGAGACAGCACTTTGTGTTCTTGTTTCACAGATGACACATTCAAGCACCAACAATAATCGGCCAACCACCACAAGTACTCGAGCACCCGGTTTCTCGATCGAGCACGCTCACCCATCACTAAGTATCAAATATTAATGATGAGTGACCACTACCATGCTTCGGTGCTTTGTACTTGAAACAAACAATGGGAAACTCGAGCATTTTTCTGGACAATCTTTCAGGAAAAAAAATGCAGTTTCCCATTGAGTTCCATTATGCTCAGTACACGAGTTGAGCCCATCCGAGCATCCAACTGCTCGTTTTGAGCACCCGAGCATGGTAGTGCTCGCTCATCACTAACATATATTAATGCTCATAGTGATTTAAACCTTCTAAAGCGTCTTTAAAAATAATCTAATTTTATTGTGGACATGTTTTTTGGTTCTTTTTTTGCCTCAACAATATGTGAAAAGAGAATTAGTACATTTTGTAAAAAGGAAGGATCAGGCATGTAAGATTTCAACATGCCCAATCATTTGTTACCAAGGGATATCAGAGATACTGTCACGCTCCCCGGGTCCCGACGTCGTTCCTCACTCACCGCTCCGGTCCCCGGGTCCCCTGCCTCCAGCCACACGTCCTCCTCAGCACCGCTCTCTGCTCTGGCCTCCGGCACCCGGGCGTCGCGCATGTGCATTAGGGCACGCGCGCGGTCACTGACCTCCTCTTAAAGGCCCTGCACTCCCTAACAGGATATTGCATCAGTCAGGGTCAGGTATATTAGGAGCTTCCTGCCTGGAGGGCGTCGCCTGTTCGTCGAGTTCTGCAAGCTAGAAGTCCAGGTCCCTTGTGCCTTACTCGTACTAAAACTTTGTCTCTTCTGTAGAGCCTGCTCTGCCTCCGTAACCGGTCCCTGAATCCAGTATTGCCAAGAGGTTCTCCGGTGTCCGTCGGCGGGGAATCCAACCACCGTTTCGGTAGCCTGTGCCTTTCTGGTATCTCCGACTTCACCCAGCTGCCTTCCCGTCACACCCAGCTAACCCGGATCCCGCCTGAGCTTCCTAACCGGCACCCATACTGGACTCCTGTAATTGTCTCCGAGGACACTGTGGCTCCAAAGACTCCGTTTTACCCTTTCCCTGTGGAACGCTACTCCGGTTCCGCTAGTACTCCGGCTACCGTGTACCTAGGCCCTCTGGTGGGGTGACTGGACAGTCCCTGTATAGGGGTTAGCTCCAGGTTGCTTCACTGGGGGAGTCCGGTACACGGCCCAGAGGATCCACCATCACTCGGACCTAACAGAACGAACAGGCCATGGATCCCAACTGGCCGGATTGCAGCAGGAGCTGGTACGTCAGCGAGAGATCCAATCCTGTATGTTGGCCTTCATGACGTCAGTGGACACCCGCCTGAACACACTGCAATCCACAGCCACGTCCCTGTCCACTTCCGCCACATCCACGGCTCCCGTAGGGACATCTTCTGTGACCTCGCAACTGAGACTAGCCTCTCCGCCTCGGTATGCCGGGGACCCCAAGAACTGCCGTGGGTTCTTGAACCAGTGCTCCCTGCACTTCAAACTGCTCCCACATCTCTTCGCTTCCGACCAAGCTAAGGTAGCCTTGTCATGTCTCATCTGGAGGGTGAAGCACTGGCATGGATGAACCCCTTGTGGGAGAGGGAAGATCCAGCAACCACCAACATCCAGGACTTCCTGCACACCTTCCGCACCGCGTTCGATGAACCCGGGCGTGCCTCTTCGTCCGCCTCATCCCTCCTCAGGCAACGCCAAGGAACTTTGACAGTTGGTCAGTATGCCATCCGGTTCCGCACGCTGGCATCTGAGTTGGGGTGGAACAATGAAGCCTTGACTGCCGCCTTCTGGGAGGGGCTTACCGGTCGTATCAAGGACGAGCTGGCCGGCCGAGACGTCCCCTCCACCTTGGACACCCTGATCGCCCTCGCAACCCGGATAGACCTCCGCTTTCAAGAAAGGTCTAAGGAAATGTCCCGCGAGCGGCGCCCTGTAAGGCACTCTGCTTCTCCACAGAAGCCTATCCTCTCCTCATCCGGGCTCTCTGGCTCCTCCATCCATGAGCCCATGGAGCCCATGCAAGTGGACCGGCTACGGTCCTCCGAGCAGCGTCGAGTGGAATGAGCCGCCAAGGGTCTCTGCTTCTATTGTGGAGATGGCGCACACCAGGTGCGTGCCTGCTCAGAGAAACCGGGAAACTCCAAAGCCTAGGGTTGGTAGGAGAGGCCACCCTAGGTACTGGGAAGCTCTCTGACCCAGTGACATGGACTGTACAGGTGACAACAGGAGAAACCCGCTTCACGGCAGAGGCATATCTCGACTCCGGGGCAGCGGGTAACTTCATCCACCAGGCCACAGTGGACAAGTACCAGTTACCTATCACCCCGCTGCAGACACCGCTTGTGATAGCCTCTGTGGATGGGGAACCCCTCTCTGACCCCGTCCTGTTCGTCACTAAACCTGTGAAACTGCGTATCGGTGCGCTACACACCGAAGAAATCGCCTTCTATGTCCTGCCACGCATGTCTCATCCGCTTCTGCTGGGTTTACCCTGGTTACGGGTACATGAACCTACAGTCAGCTGGCGTACTGGAGAAATCATCCGCTGGGGTCCGTCTTGTCATGAGAACTGCCTCCAGTCAGTCCAGCCCGTCCGTCGTCCTCCGGCCCCGGACTCCTTACCTGGTCTTCCTCCAGCCTATTGGTCCTTCGCAGATGTGTTCGATAAAAAGGAGTCGGAGGTATTGCCTCCACATCGACCCTACGACTGTGCCATTGACCTTCTGCCGGGAACCACACCCCCTCGGGGACGGATATACCCTTTGTCCCCTGCTGAGACTCGGGTCATGTCTGACTACATCACCGAGAACCTGGCACGGGGGTTTATTCGAAGGTCCTCGTCCCCGGCTGGTGCGGGCTTCTTCTTCGTCAAGAAAAAAGAAGGCGACCTACGGCCCTGTATCGATTACTGGGGACTGAACCAGATCACAGTGAAAAACAAATACCCCCTGCCTCTCATCCCTGAACTCTTCGATCGGCTCCGGGGAGCCCGTATATTCACCAAATTGGATCTCCGTGGGGCCTACAACCTGGTTCGCATACGCTCCGGGGACGAGTGGAAGACCGCCTTCAACACCCGGGACGGGCACTATGAATATTGCGTGATGCCCTTCGGCCTTTGCAATGCTCCGGCAGTCTTCCAGGAGCTGGTGAACGACGTGTTCAGGGACCTCCTCTATGTCTGTGTAGTCGTATACCTGGATGACATTTTAATCTACTCCCCAGACCTACGTACCCACAGAGAGCACGTGCAGATCGTGCTACAGAGGCTGAGGAAGAATCGCTTATACGCCAAACACGAGAAGTGTGTGTTCGAACAATCATCCCTTCCCTTTTTGGGCTATGTAATATCGGACACCGGACTGCAGATGGATCCCTGGAAGGTCTCTGCTATCCTCGACTGGCCTCCTCCTTCGGCACTAAAAGCCATCCACGTTTCCTCGGTTTTGCTAACTACTATCGCCAGTTCGTCCCTCACTTCTCGACCCTAACTGCTCCGCTCTCCGCCCTGACCAAGAAGGGGGCCAATCCGAAGGCTTGGACACCAGAGGCCGAAGCCGCCTTCTGCTCTCTGAAGCGGTCCTTTGCTTCTTCTCCCGTCCTTCACCGTCCTGATTGAACCGCCAATTCACCCTGGAGGTTGATGCCTCCTCTGCAGGGACAGGAGCCGTACTTATGCAGAAGTCCGCCACCGGGAAGATGGTCACCTGCGGCTTCTTCTCCAAGATCTACTCAGTCCCAGAACGCAATTATACCATTGGTGATCGAGAGCTCCTGTCCGTTAAGATGGTGTTGGAGGAATGGCGATATCTCTTGGAGGGAGCGGTTTACCCGGTGATCATCTATACTGACCACAAAAACCTGGAGTATATACGCTCCGCTCAAAGGCTGAATCCGCGCCAAGCACGTTGGTCTCTCTTCTTCGCCAGGTTTGACTTTCAGTTACACTACCGGCCCGCGGACAAGAACGTACGGGTGGATGCCCTGTCTCGGTCCTGCGTTCCGGTAGACCAAGAGGAGGAGCCAAACCAGCCCATCATTTGTCCTAGCAAGGTCATCCCGGTGGCTCCCGTCTCTCTGGCACAGATCCCTCCTGGGAAGACTTACGTCACGGAGACCGACCGACTCAAGGTCCTCCAATGGGGACACTCCTCGAAAGTGGCCGGACACGCCGGCCAGAAGAAAACCTAGGGCGTCATCGCCCGTCACTATTGGTGGCCGTCTCTTCGTACGGATGTCACCGCCTTCGTCTCTGCATGTTCCTCCTGTGCCCAGAACAAGACGCCTAAGCACCTGCCCTTTGGTCCTCTTCTCCCTCTGCCGACTCCTTCCATTCCATGGCAACACATAGCCATGGACTTTGTCACGGACTTGCCCTTGTCCTCCGGACATACGGTCATCTGGGTCGTGGTGGACCGGTTCTCGAAAATGGCTCATTTTGTTCCTATGGCCGAATTGCCCTCTGCTCAAGAGCTCGCAGACGCCTTCATACAGCACATCTTCCGGCTGCATGGCTTTCCTGCCCATATCGTGTCCGATAGAGGAACCCAATTCACCTCACGCTTCTGGAGGGCTCTCTGTGAACACCTGGGGGTGTCTCTGGACTTTTCCTCTGCCTACCACCCTCAGTCAAACGGACAAGTGGAACGAGTCAACCAGATCATGACCACCTTCCTTCGTCACTACGTCAACGTCCACCAGGACAACTGGTCCACGCTCCTTCCTTGGGCTGAATTCTCTCATAACCACCAGGTCAGCGAATCCACCTCCAGTTCTCCCTTCCATGTTGTCTATGGTCTCCAGCCTTCTGTGCCGTTACCAGTCTCTCCAGCTTCCGATGTACCTGCAGCAGATGCCCTAGCCAGAGACTTCTCCGCTATATGGGCCTCAGTCAAGACCTCCCTGGGACATGCTGCTGCACGAATGAAGAAACATGCGGACAAGAGACGTCTTGATCCTCCTCGCTTCTCTCCTGGGGACTTGGTCTGGCTTGCCTCCAAGTACGTCCGACTCAAAATTCCATCGTACAAGCTGGGTCCACGGTACATCGGTCCCTTCAAGGTCCTCAGGAAGATCAGTGAGGTATCCTACAAGTTGCAGCTTCCTCCCTCCATGCGGATACCCAACTCCTTCCATGTGTCCTTGCTGAAACCTGTTGTCCTCGGTCCCTTCTCCTCTGATGCCTGTCCTCCTCCTCCCATAGCCGATGATGACATCTATGCGGTAAGAGATATCGTGGCCATGAAGACCGTCAGGGGACGGCAGTACTTCCTGGTCGACTGGGCAGGTTATGGTCCTGAGGATAGGTCCTGGGAACCCCGGGAGAACGTGGGTACTCCTCTGATTCGTGCCTTCATGTCCCGGTTGCGGGGAGGGGGGCCTGGGAGGGGGGGTACTGTCACGCTCCCCGGGTCCCGACGTCGTTCCTCACTCACCGCTCCGGTCCCCGGGTCCCCTGCCTCCAGCCACACGTCCTCCTTGGCACCGCTCCCTGCTCTGGCCTCCGGCACCCGGGCGTCGCGCATGTGCATTAGGGCACGCGCGCGGTCACTGACCTCCTCTTAAAGGCCCTGCACTCCCTAACAGGATATTGCATCAGTTAAAAATGAAGTAAACCAATTCTGTAGTGGCCGCGCTCCCCGTAGTAATGATTTTAAAAACTCTTGTCCTCAAATGGAATTTATTACTCAAACATACGGAAATAAAAAACGGATACAACGCGTTTCGGCGGGAACAACCGCCTTCCTCAGGTATCTAAATAAAAATGCATCTCACTCTACTTTATAGATAAAAAAATAAATACAATTTACCTGGTAATCAAATAAGGGTATGGATATAACCACAGCTGTATAATCAGTTTCTTAGTTCACTTCAACTCTAGTGGTTCATTAAAAACAAATCCACAAACAACAAATCACTTAAAAGAATCATAAAACTAAAAACACTGTAAGCATTTATCAATAAAATTATTATCAATAAGATTTATCAAATAAAAGGTAGTACAAAAAAAAAAAAATTAGATAAAAATTCTTTAAAAAACAAATTTAAAATCTTTTTTTTTTTTCTTTTTCATTATATTTAGACAGGGATGTATACTATATTCTTTCCACAATATCATTAAGGCCATTAGGATGCAATGTTTGAAGGCGGTAAATCCAATATGTTTCTTTGCGATTGAGCCAAGAATTTCTATTGATCATTTCCGTAGGTTTCTGTTCTAGAGGTGTCACCCTTATATTAAAATTCTTTTCATGCTTGAGTAGTATATGTCTTGATAAACTATGTTTTAAAAACCCATTTTTTGCTCTATTTCTGTGCCCGTTCATACGAGCACGTAACGTCTGTGTCGTGCGTCCCACATACTGTAGCCCACAGCTACAGTCGATAACATAAATAATATAATCGCTATCGCAACTCAGATTTTGTTTTATTTTAATTAATTCGCCTGTACTTTTACTTGTAATCTGTTTTGCTCCATGGTTTATAATTCCACACATATGACATTTCCTAGAACTACATCTAAAAACTCCAATCACCTGATCTTCAGAAGATCGACTGTAGCTGTGGGCTACAGTATGTGGGACGCACGACACAGACGTTACGTGCTCGTATGAACGGGCACAGAAATAGAGCAAAAAATGGGTTTTTAAAACATAGTATATCAAGACATATACTACTCAAGCATGAAAAGAATTTTAATATAAGGGTGACACCTCTAGAACAGATACCTACGGAAACGATCAATAGAAATTCTTTGCTCAATCGCAAAGAAACATATTGGATTTACCGCCTTCAAACATTGCATCCTAATGGCTCTAATGATATTGTGGAAAGAATATAGTATACATCCCTGTCTAAATATAATGAAAAAGAAAAAAAAAAAAAAAGATTTTAAATTTGTTTTTTAAAGAATTTTTATCTAATTTTTTTTTTTTTTTGTACTACCTTTTATTTGATAAATCTTATTGATAGTAATTTTATTGATAAATGCTTATAGTGTTTTTAGTTTTATGATTCTTTTAAGTGATTTGTTGTTTGTGGATTTGTTTTTAATGAACCACTAGAGTTGAAGTGAACTAAGAAACTGATTATACAGCTGTGGTTATATCCACACCCTTATTTGAATACCAGGTAAATTGTATTTATTTTTTTATCTATAAAGTAGAGTGAGATGCATTTTTATTTAGATACCTGAGGAAGGCGGTTGTTCCCGCCGAAACGCGTTATATCCGTTTTTTATTTCCGTATGTTTGAGTAATAAATTCCATTTGAGGACAAGAGTTTTTAAAATCATTACTACGGGGAGCGCGGCCACTACAGAATTGGTTTACTTCATTTTTAACTTTTTCACCTGTGGTAATCCGAGCCAGGACCATACACAGGATCAATTCAAGGCAAGCAGCAGACCCGGATAAGGAGACTTTGGAAAAGTCATATATGCCTGAAGTTTTGTGGCAAAAGGTGAGTGCATAAAACTTCAGTAAAAAAAAGGGCACCAGAGAGCCGCTTTGATAACGCGCTGAGATTGGCGCCGCGTGTTTGTTTTTTATTATATACCCTGCAGGGAATCACCTTACTTCATAGGATATTGCATCAGTCAGGGTCAGGTATATTAGGAGCTTCCTGCCTGGAGGGCGTCGCCTGTTCGTCGAGTTCTGCAAGCTAGAAGTCCAGGTCCCTTGTGCCTTACTCGTACTAAAACTTTGTCTCTTCTGTAGAGCCTGCTCTGCCTCCGTAACCGGTCCCTGAATCCAGTATTGCCAAGAGGTTCTCCGGTGTCCGTCGGCGGGGAATCCAACCACCGTTTCGGCAGCCTGTGCCTTTCTGGTATCTCCGACTTCACCCAGCTGCCTTCCCGTCACACCCAGCTAACCCGGATCCCGCCTGAGCTTCCTAACCGGCACCCATACTGGACTCCTGTAATTGTCTCTGAGGACTCTGTGGCTCCAAAGACTCCGTTTTACCCTTTCCCTGTGGGAAGCTACCCCGGTTCCGCTAGTACTCCGGCTACCGTGTACCTAGGCCCTCTGGTGGGGTGACTGGACAGTCCCTGTATAGGGGTTAGCTCCAGGTTGCTTCACTGGGGGAGTCCGGTACACGGCCCAGAGGATCCACCATCACTCGGACCTAACAGATAATTCTTTTCTCTGATACTGTATCTGCCATCTTGGGAGAATCGAATAGTTGGCCAGTCTTGACAAAATTCACTAGTTTAGAAGACGTTCATCTAATGTGTAGGGGCAGCACAGTGGCTCAGTGGTTAGCACTGCAGCCTTGCAGCACTGGGGTCCTGGGTTCAATTCCCATATCTGCGAGGAGTTTGTATGTACTCCCCGTGTTTGCTGGGTTTCCTCTGGGTACTCTGGTTTCCTCCCACACTCCAAAAGACATACCCATAGAGAAATTTAGATTGTGAGCCCCAATGAGATAATGTTGCTGAATATATGTGAGCCGCTCCGAGTCTCAGGAGAAGGGCGGCATACAAATCTGACTAATAATAATAAGTATGCACACATTTACTGTGATATGCTGGATTTTCCTAGGTACTAGTCTCATATCACATTAAAAATGATTGTGTTAATTGCTGTCACAGTAGGACAGGAGCTGATTTAAATGATTAGATTCACCCGTACAGTTTTACAACCTGTATTAAAGAGTTTAGAGTGAAAAGTGGATAATCCTTTAAAATGTTGCTCGCTTGCTCAAAAATGAACTAAACTGAACCCTTATTTCAAGCAAGGACTGGAGTAAGATGTGCCAAAAAGGCGACATTTAGCAAAAGTTGTATTTCATGAATTTATGTAAAACATGTAAATAATCAAAACTCATGAAGAAAAAAAATATTTGAAAAAGAAATACAGCATAAAAATTGCAAAAAAAATATAGAGAATAAGGCAAAAACTTTAAAGCCCCTTAAAAGGGGTAAATGACTCCATAAATCAAATTGTCTCTCCAGGAAGGAGACAAACTCTAACACCACCTATTGGAAGTAGCAATCCTAAAAGTCAAAAGTGGCCTATTAAAAAAGCCTTTTCAAATGACTTAGGATTTATACCAGATCAGAACCCCAATTTGCAGACACGGTGTTTCGGGGTGGTTGCCCCTCGTCAGTGCCAAGTATGAGATCTGATCTAGCTTATGAAAAGCAATAGTGGGGACCACGGGGAAGACTATTATCCTTGCGGAGACCTGACAAACCTGTCTGGCTGTCAGTGAGGGGTCTTATAGCTGGAAAGCCCCTCTAGGAAATATTCAAATTGTCTCTCCAGAAAGGAGACAAACTCTAGCGCCACCTATTGGAAGTAGCAATTCTAAGGCGGGCTTTGCACACTACGACATCGCAGGTGCGATGTCGGTGGGGTCAAATTGAAAGTGACGCACATCCGGCATCACATGTGACATCGTAGTGTGTAAAGGCTAGATGATACGATTAACGAGCGCAAAATCGTCGTAATCGTATCATCGGTGCAGCGTCGGCCTAATCCATAATTATGCTGATGCGACGGTCCGATGTTGTTCCTCGCTCCTGCGGCAGCACACATCGCTGTGTGTGAAGTCGCAGGAGCGAGGAACATCTCCTACCGGCATCACCGCGGCTTTCGTAGGATATGCGGAAGGAAGGAGGTGGGCGGGATGTTTACATCCTGCTCATCTCCGCCCCTCCGCCGCTATTGGCTGCCTGCTGTGTGACGTCGCTATGACGCCGCACAACTCGCCCCCTTAGGAAGGAGGCGGGTCGCCGGCCAGAGCGACGGTCGCAGGGCAGGTGATTGCATGTGAAGCTGGCGTAGCGATAATTTTCGCTACGCCAGCTATCACATGATATCGTACCTGCGACGGGGGCGGGGACTATCGCGTGCGACATCGCAGCATCGACTTGCGATGTCGCAACGTGCAAAGCCCGCCTAAAAGTCAAAAGTGGCCTTTTAAACAAGCCTTTTCATATGACTTAGGATTTATACCAGATCAGAAGCCCAATTTGCAGACACGGTGTTTCAGGGTGATTACCCCTCGTCAGTGCAAAGTATGGGATCTGAAATAGTGAGCAACATATAAGTTTTCTTTTTAATACATAAGATATTATGCTTTTAATACACAAGCATGATTCAGTTGAACTTGATGGTATACATACGGTAGGTATAAACACCGTATTTATAGCCTGGTATTATATAGCAATATAATCACAAAAATAAGCTGGAGTGTGTGGTTTTATGCTTTATGCTGATGATTATAGGTTATATTATACGATATGTATTTACTTGTGTGCTTCTTCTCATACTCTAATGCATCTCCATTTATATTGTAGATTATTTTCACCCACTTTTCAATAGGGTAACTGGATTAATTAATTGAAAGAAGATCATAATATCAGGAAATGAATTCAGTGCATGCAGCCGTAAATGGAAAGTGAACCTTATGCATGAGTGTTCCTTATAAATATTTACGCTGTAATATGCTTATTAGGATAAGATATACAGTGTGTACATAGAATAATGTGACTAGCTGTGCCCAATGCGTTTTACATTATGGTCATTTTCTTTACTTCTTTACATATGTTGACTTTTATCAGGAACTTAAAAATAGACAAAATTAACACCTATAAAAACTACATACATAATGTTAGAAGTAAATGAGCAGTGTAATCGAACTATATTTCCAATGGGGAAAATTGTATGTACACGTTTTTTAGTATTTATATGATACTTTTTATGCTGTATTAATATGTAATGGAAAATAAAAACTCCCTGCGTTTTAGGATCCTAGCTAACGCTCCAATGTATTTTTTAGAAGCTCTACTAATAAGTAAAGGCTTCCTGGGCACTTCATGTAATGTTCCCCATATATAATAATAGCCCCCCTCCTTGCACTCTCCTCAAACACAAATTTAAATGATTCTTGATACCTGTCTGCGCTCCCGTAGAGAGCAGCGCACTCCTCTTCCTCTATAACTGGAGCAGGGAGGTGGGCAGTGCATTGCAGTGACATGGGATGTCCACAACGGGCAGACCTTTGATAGTCCAGCGACCACTATAACTATTGTGGTGCAGGAAGCTGGAGGCTCTCTGTGGCACAATACACTTCAATTGAATGTGCATTAGAGGACACAAATTCAGCTGAAAACGGGGCTGTCATCGGTGGACCCCTTCCTGCATGAGCCTGGTCGCAGTAACACTCTCTGCAACCGCAATTGTTACACTTCTGACCACTGTGATCATCCACAATTGACACTCATTAGACCATTAATTACTGAAGGATTCAGATAGGTAGACAGGCATGTCATCGATGCTACAAGGTAAACATAGATCTTTGGGAAACGTTGAAACGGCATTTCCTCCATTTAGACACTTTTCTTCTGATTGATGAAAACACCTTTAAGTAGTACCATGTTTCCACAAAAATAAGACCTACCCAGAAAATAAACCTTAATTACAGTCAGGAACGGAATGGGAGTCAAACTGCGCAATTTCTCAGGGCCCCACTCTCTTAGAGACCCAGCATTTGTATTCCAAGGTTAAGGTTGTTTAAGGACATTTTATGACTTCATAGTCATGTGACCGTGATGTAACCAAAGGTCTTAATTGCAAGAGTCTAAAAGAACTGAACAGGAGACAGGCTGGTGTAAAGGACTGGCATTAGGGGGAAGAGAGAGAAAGCTGAGCAATTTCACTGGGACACCATTCTCCTAGGGGTCCTAACATTTATATCCGGATGATAACACTGCTTCATGACCTTTGTGACATTGTGGTCATGTGACTATGTTGTTACCAAAAGGTCTCTTAATTGCAGGAGTCTAAAGCTGAAGAGGAGACAGGCTGATATCTATGTGCAGTGTGTGTGTAGATAGATAGATAGATAGATAGATAGATAGATAGATAGACAGATAGACAGGGTTTGGAGTCTTAGTTAGGGAATCCCTAATACCAAATTGTAACTATTTCTATCCAAGATAAATATATTCAGTTTATGAATAGAGGAACAATGCAAAAATTCATTAAATAAGTTGACCACCACTTCTTTATTGATGGCCTTCCTTATGGTAGCCCACCAATATTTGATTAGTAAGGGGTGACACCCGATACCCCTGATGATCATCTGTTACCAGTGCCGGCAATGACTGGAAGTTCTTGGATGCTGTCGGAATAGGTGCTGCCGAGTACTGGAGATTCAGTCCTTATTCAACTAATACTAATGACCTATCCCATCAATAAAAACTAGTGGCCAACCTCTTAAAGCAACAGTTTGTGACTGGAACCTTACTAGACATTTTGATTAATGTACTTTGTAAATACACCGTGTGCAGAATTATTAAGCAAGTTGTATTTTAGAGGATTTTATTTATTATTGATCAACAACTATGTTCTCAATCAACCCAAAAGACTCATAAATATCAAAGCTTAATATTTTTGGAAGTTGGAGTGGGTTTTTGTTTAGATTTGGCTATCTTAGGAGGATATCTGTTTGTGCAGGTAACTATTACTGTGCAGAATTATTAGGCAACTTAATAAAAACCAAATATATTCCCATCTCATTTGTTTAGTTTCACAAGGTAAACCAATATAACTGCACAAAATTTAGAAATAAACATTTCTGACATGCAAAAACAAAACCCCAAAAAATGTGTGACCAATATAGCCACCTTTCTTTATGATGACACTCAACAGCCTACAAGCCATAGATTCTGTCAGTTGCTTGATCTGTTTACGATCAACATTGCATGCAGCAGCCACCGCAGCCTCCCAGACACTGTTCCAAGAGGTGTACTGTATTCCCTCCCTGTAGAGCTCACATTTTATGAGGGACCACAGATTCTCTATGGGGTTCACATCAGGTGAACAAGGGGACCCTGTCATTATTTTTTCGTCTTTTCGACCTTTACTGGCCAGCCATGCTGTGGAGTAGTTGGATGCATGTGATGGAGCATTGTCCTGCATGAAAATCATGTTTTTCTTGAACGATACTAACTTCTACCTGTACCACTGCTTGAAGAAGTTGTCTTCCAGAAACTGGCAGTAGGTCTGAGAGTTGAGCTTCACTTCATTCTCAAACCCGAAAAGGTCCCACAAGTTCATCTTTGATGATACCAGCCCATACCAGTACCTCACCTCCACCTTGCTGGCTTCTGAGTCGGAGTGGAGCTCTCTGCCCTTTAGTGATCCAGCCTCTGGCCCATTCATCTGGCCCATCAAGAGTCACTCTCATTTCATCAGTCCATAAAACCTTTGAAAAATCAGTCTTAAGATATTTCTTGGCCCAGTCTTGACGTTTTATCTTTTTTTTCTTGTTCAAAGGTGGTCGTTTTTCAGCCTTCCTTACCTTGGCCATGTCCCTGACTATGGCACACCTTGTGCTTTTTGATACTCCAGTAACGTTGCAGCTCTGAAATATGGCCAAACTGGTGGTAAATGGCATCTTGGCAGCTTCACGTTTGATTTTCCTCAATTCATGGGCAGTTATTTTGCGCCTTTTTTGGCCAACACGCTTCTTGCGACTCTGTTGGCTATTTGCCATGAAACAATTGATTGTTCGGTGATCACGCTTCAAAAGTTTGACAATTTCAAGACTGTTGCATCCCTCTGCAAGACACGTCACAATTTTGGACTTTTCAGAGCCCGTCAAATCTCTCTTCTGACCCATTTTACCAAAGGAAAGGAAGTTGTCTAATAATTAAGCACACATTATAAAGGGTGTTGATGTCATTACACCACACCCCTCCTCATTACAGAGATGCACATCACCTGATTTACTTAATTGGTAGTTGGCTCTCAAACCTATACAGCTTGGAGTAGGACAATATGTACAAAAAATATCAAGCAATTAAAATACTCATTTGCCTAATAATTCTGCACACAGTGTATACTGCTCTAGTAAGGGCAATATGTAAAATTGAAGATCTGATGTGTCCTATTAAGCAAGTGGCACAAAAACTATTGCTGTCTAGTTAATAGGTGCAATCAGGGGAATACAATAAGAGACATAATCTCCCCACATCTCTTGCTAATGATTGACAGGCTGTTGTATATGACAATCCATCAGAGTAACACATGAATACTCATGGATATTCAGACTTATAATTATGAGTCTGCTGTACTCTTTGATAGCTCCAATTAGCAAAATAGCACAATTTTTAATTTTTTTTTGTCTTTTTGCCTAATAGGAGAAAAAAACCCAGTTCTAGAATAGCATATTTTGTAGACAGTTCTGATTTAAAAAGTAATCATCATTTTATTGTATTTATTTTCATAAATCAACAGTACACATGAAATAAGAAACGTTGGAATATATCTTCTTAGAGAAATCTACTTCTTTCTCTGTCTGCACTGATCATTTATTCTTCAAATTCATCAAATTCTTAAAGGGAATCTGTCAGCAGGTTTTTGTTATGTAAACTGAAGACAGCGTGCTGCAAGGGTTAACACATACAATTCAGGGATGCCTGTTTTGTCAAGATCTGATCTGTTGTTTATTTGCTGTTTGTTTAAGCAGTAGGAAATACAAAATAACAAAACTGATTGCATGATTGGCCCTCTGATTGACACCTCAATGTCAATATACAATCTCTATAAAGAGCCTGGGATTGGTGTGGGCAGCTCTCCCCCAACTCTGCTAGATGCTACAACTGAAAATTGGGGTTATGTCAGAATGGCTGCAGCCAGATCTAAGTGATACATTGTTGGATTCTGGGTCTCGTTGCCTACATTATGCTGCTCTCAGATGAGGTAGCAAAAATATGCTGACAGATTCCTTTAAATTCATGACTAAAATCTGCCTTTGGCCTCTTTCACGTGTCTGTGTTTCTGCAACGTGTAATGTCTGTTTTCACACATACTGGAGACACAGACACATGTAGCCCCGTTAAAGTCAATGGGTTTGTGCACACTTCCGTGTTTTCACATGGACCATGTGTCCATTTGGAGCACACGTGTGTTCGTGTGTTCCACACAGCAACATTTTCATTTTCTGCTGGCAGCATGGATGTCACATGGACCCCATACTGATGTAATCCATGGACATCAGTGTGGCACTTACAGAAGAAAATACATGTCTCTTAAAAAAAAAAAATATATATATATATTTTTATACTTACCTGTCTCCGGCTCTGCTGTCTCTGCCTCTGCTGTTGCTTCTAGGTCCCGCTCATTATGCTCATGCATATTCACTGCACTGACTGCAGACCCGGAAGTAACAGCAGCACAGGAGACAGTTAAGTAACAAGTTCATGCTGTCCATGTGCTATCCAGATTTCACACGGATAGCACACAAACAGCACAGGACAAACACACACACGGACACACATACTGACCTGCCCCACGGACCGTCACACCCGTGCATTAAATGCATGGACATGTGAAAGAGTCTTTCAGCAAATACATATTTTCCCACTTCTAAGATACGAAAGAACAGTTGGTGCTCATAAAGTTTTATGAAACTTGCAGGAGAATGTGTGTCTGCATGTAGCCCCTCCTCTCTCCATAGAATTATTTTTAAAGCACCAACAGTCATCTCCTATCTCAGTAATAAGAGAAGAGAGTAAAGGCCCCGTTACACGCTACAACATATCTAACGATATATCGCCGGGGTTACGGATTCCGTGACGCACATCCAGCATTGTTAGCGACGTCGTTGCGTGTGACACCAATGAGCGTCCGTTAACGATGGAAAATACTCACCAAATCACCCCTCATTGACACGTCATTCATTTTCAAAAAATCGTTGGTTGTTGAGGACGCAGGTTGTTTGTCGTTCCTGCGGCAGCACACATCGCTACGTGTGACACCCCTGGAACGTGGAACTACAGCTTACCTGCAGCCGCCTACAATGAGGAAGGAAGGAGGTGGGTGGGATGTTATGGCCGCTCATCTCCGCCCCTCCGCTTCTATTGGGAGGCCGCTTAGTGACACCACTGTGATGCCGAACGAACCTCCCCCTTAGAAAGGAGGCGGTTCGCCGGCAACAGCGATGTCGCTAGGCAGGTAAGTCCCGTGTGATGGGTCCTAACGATGTTTGCGCCATGGGCAGCGATTTGCCTATGACGCACAACCAACGGGGGCGGGTGCTTTCACCAGCGACTTGGCTAGCGATATCGCTGCGTGTAAAGCTCTCTTAAGACAATCATACTACTCAGAATATAGCTTTTATCCATGAACTGAGTGTGAAAGATTAGTGTAGAAGGAGAAAAACGCTAATTTCTCTTATAAGATATATTGCAAAGTTAATTAATTTTTTTCAAGACTAATATTGATTTATGAAATATAAATGAAAATGATGGCTATTCTTTAAACCTATATTCAAGTGATCGGCTCCTGAGGACATGACCAATACAGACTTGCAATTCTGTATAAAATACAAATTATTATTGAAATATTCCTATGGCCAACATGTAAAGAGTTTCTAGTATTAATGTTCTGTAGAAAATCACTATAAATGTATTTGCTTAATATAGTCTGTAAATTGGCTTCAGAGGTTGAGCTTCATTTTAAATTCTGGTACAAAGCAGCGCTTCAAAGTCTTCCCGATCATTAAAGCAAATGTAGCAGAATGCTGGTGATGTAGCGTGGGATATGTATGTATGATCGCGGGTACACAGGTGCTGTATAATTGCCAACATTTTACAATGATTTCCAGGGACACAGCTGCTGCCAAGCTTTTAACTACATCAAACCTGATATCGTGGAAATTTCTGCTCCATCATGCTTTCTGCCCACATTACGTTACATTTCATGTCTATGGCAATGTAGCTTTTTCTATTTTGCTTTTTTTTCCTTTTTTTGTTCTTTAAAGAGTTGAATTGTGTACAAAATATAGAAATAATGCAAAGTCATATAATAACAATTGGATTGGTATATAGTGGGATCATATTGAGGATACCTTCTTAAAACGGTATTATTCATGACAATCTAATCAAGCCAGGATTGAAGCGGATTTATCACCAGAGATCACAATGCAGACGGCATACAGTATTAAATAGATCTGATGATGTATTTACTTTAAAAATCCGTAAACCAGAAAGGCTGTATAATCCTATTTGAAAGTTAAAACTCAACCTCCACCTTCATAGCCTGACTGACAGCTTCTCAGTGTCCCTCCACTCTGCTGCGGAAACCTCACACTGCTCAGTGCAAACTGCAGTCTGGGTGAGTGGAGACAGCACATAAAATTGGACTCATGAGCTTTTTCCCACTTTGACTTAAGGTGGCTTTACACGCTGCGACATCGCTAAAGCGATCTCGTTGGGGTCATGGATTTTATGACGCACATCCGGCCGCTTTAGCGATGTCGTTGCATGTGACACCTATGAGCGATTTTGAATCGTCACAAAAACGTTCAAAATCGCTCATCGGTGACATGCCCCCTCTTCCCAATTATCGTTGCTGCTGCAGTAACGATGTTGTTTGTCGTTCCTGCGGCAGCACACATCGCTATGTGTGACGCCTCTGGAACGACAAACATCTCCTTACCTGCGTCCACCGGAAAAGGAGGAAGGAAGGAGGTGGGCGGCATGTTCCGGCCGCTCATCTCCTCCCCTCTTTTTCTATTGGGCGGCGGTTCAGGGACACTGCTATGTGCGTGTGAAGCTGCCGTAGCGATAATGTTTGCTACGGCAGAGATCATCACGTATCGTGCCACCGACAGGGGTGGGTGCTATCGCACGCGACATCGCTAGCCGATGCTAGCAATGTCACAGAGTGTAAAGCGGCCTTTACACTTTAGCTAGGCCTCCTTTATTGTTTATATGGCTGTCAAAGAAAGGTAACTACAGAACTTGCCTTTGTTCACTATTTTCATAGACAATGAATGGAGCAAAGTTCAGGGATGTGCACCTTGCTCCATTCAAGATGGGGCCGCAGAACCCCACTCTTGAGCTTCAAAGTCCTGATTTCAGGATTGTTGGGGTTCTCAGAAGTAGGACCACCAGCAATAAACAAGTAATACCCTATTTTATGGATAGTGGATAACTTGTGACTTTGGAATAACCATTTAAAGAGAACTAACCATCAGGATTTTCATATATAAAGTAAAGCCAGTGCTATACTGGCCCTAGGATGCTGAATGTAAGCTTAGCTTTTGTTCAGAGATTGAATGTGTTGTTTCAGAAATATGTGCAAGTAAAGTTACAGCAATGCATTGCTATTTGACAGATGCAAAAGGGGCTGTAATATATGGGTTGGGTCTTCCTCTCTACACCCACCCCTGTCTGTCTGCCTGCACCGGAATTGACGTCTATGACAGCAAAAGGGGGAGGAAGGCCAGGCAGACAGGGGTGGTGATAGCAAAACCCAACCCACATATTCCCTTCTTGTTGCATCTGTCAATCAAATAGCAATGCATTGCTGAAACTTTACTTGCACATATTTCTGAAATAAAATCTCCAATCTCAGAACAAAAGGTATGCTTAATTGAGCATCCCAGCGCTAGTATAGCAATGGCTTTACTTTATATATGAAAATCCTTCTGCTTGGTTCCCTTTAAGTTGGCATATTAAGATGCTTGGTTTTGCAACTGAAATGCTCCCTAATCCCTGTAAAGAAAGAGGTTATAGTCCAATCACATTTGGGGTTATGTAAAATACTTGCGTTTTTTCACTGTATGCCGATACAGTGACATACACCATCTTTTGCCTGCCTTGAAAAAAATATATTGTAAAGTGATTAAGTACAGTTGCACTTGAAGGATCAGGATCCATGTTGGCCAAATGTGTGCCTAAGTAAGGACGCCTATGGGAATAGTATTCATTCAACTTGGTATATATTTTCTGCAGAGGGTCAGGATTAGTGCTGAAAAATAGTTGGATAGCTGCTCTTTTCATAGTGTTGAAACCCCCTGATTGTAGAGGGCTGTCCCAGTAATTTGACCTACACTAATCAACGTGTTTAGAGCATATTCTATTAATATTCCGTCACTTAAAGGGAATCTTTAAGCAGGTTTTTGCTACCTCATCTGAGAGCAACATAATGTATGCAAAAAGACTCTGAATCCAGCAATACAGTTAGGTCCAGAAATATTTGGACAGTGACACAAGTTTTGTTATTTTAGCTGTTTACAAAAACATGTTCAGAAATACAATTATATATATAATATGGGCTGAAAGTGCACACTCCCAGCTGCAATATGAGAGTTTTGACATCCAAATCTGAGAAAGGGTTTAGGAATCATAGCTCTGTAATGCATAGCCTCCTCTTTTTCATGGGACCAAAAGTAATTGGACAAGGGACTCTAAGGGCTGCAATTAACTCTGAAGGCGTCTCCCTTGTTAACCTGTAATCAATGAAGTAGTTAAAAGGTCTGGGGTTGATTACAGATGTGTGGTTTTGCATTTGGAAGCTGTTGCTGTGACCAGACAACATGCGGTCTAAGGAACTCTCAATTGAGGTGAAGCAGAACATCCCGAGGCTGAAAAAAAAGAAAAAAAATCCATCAGAGAGATAGCAGACATGCTTGGAGTAGCAAAATCAACAGTCGGGTACATTCTGAGAAAAAAGGAATTGACTGGTGAGCTTGGGAACTCAAAAAGGCCTGGGCGTCCACGGATGACAACAGTGGTGGATGATCGCCGCATACTTTCTTTGGTGAAGAAGAACCCGTTCACAACATCAACTGAAGTCCAGAACACTCTCAGTGAAGTAGGTGTATCTGTCTCTAAGTCAACAGTAAAGAGAAGACTCCATGAAAGTAAATACAAAGGGTTCACATGTAGATGCAAACCATTCATCAATTCCAAAAATAGACAGGCCAGAGTTAAATTTGCTGAAAAACACCTCATGAAGCCAGCTCAGTTCTGGAAAAGTATTCTATGGACAGATGAGACAAAGATCAACCTGTACCAGAATGATGGGAAGAAAAAAGTTTGGAGAAGAAAGGGAACGGCACATGATCCAAGGCACACCACATCCTCTGTAAAACATGGTGGAGGCAACGTGATGGCATGGGCATGCATGGCTTTCAATGGCACTGGGTCACTTGTGTTTATTGATGACATAACAGCAGACAAGAGTAGCCGGATGAATTCTGAAGTGTACCGGGATATGCTTTCAGCCCAGATTCAGCCAAATGCCGCAAAGTTGATCGGACGGCGCTTCATAGTACAGATGGACAATGACCCCAAGCATACAGCCAAAGCTACCCAGGAGTTCATGAGTGCAAAAAAGTGGAACATTCTGCAATGGCCAAGTCAAATATCAGATCTTAACCCAATTAAGCATGCATTTCACTTGCTCAAATCCAGACTTAAGATGGAAAGACCCACAAACAAGCAAGACCTGAAGGCTGCGGCTGTAAAGGCCTGGCAAAGCATTAAGAAGGAGGAAACCCAGCGTTTGGTGATGTCCATGGGTTCCAGACTTAAGGCAGTGATTGCCTCCAAAGGATTCGCAACAAAATATTAAAAATAAAAATATTTTGTTTGGGTTCGGTTTATTTGTCCAATTACTTTTGACCTCCTAAAATGTGGAGTGTTTGTAAAGAAATGTGTACAATTCCTACAATTTCTATCAGATATTTTTGTTCAAACCTTCCAATTAAACGTTACAATCTGCACTTGAATTCTGTTGTAGAGGTTTCATTTCAAATCCAATGTGGTGGCATGCAGAGCCCAACTCGCGAAAATTGTGTCACTGTCCAAATATTTTTGGACCTAACTGTATATCCCTTAGATTACTGGCTGCAGCTGTTCTGACACAATCAGAGCTTTTAGATTTAGTAAAGCAGCAGAGCTGAGAAAGCTGATCCTACCCACACCAGGCCCTCTATAGACATTGAACATTGACAGTGAGGTACCAATCAGAGGAGGGGGTGTGTGGGACTTCCTGTGTATTACATTGTATTCCAGCAATGATAAACAATAGGTGATAAAGCCTTTAGTTTAAGTAAACCTGCAACAGCACAGAGCCTGATAAGAGATGCATAGTTGATTTTTGTTTTTTAACCCCTACAGCATGCTGTCCTCAGATTACATAGCAACAACCTGCTGACAGATTCCCTTTAAATGTACTCCTCAAGCAAATATGTTTAAAGTAGCATAAAACATATGGACTAGTAGGATTGAATAAGCTGTGAGCAAAAGGGATCTAAAGGCCGCTTTACACGCAACGACATCGCTAACGTGATGTCATTGGGGTCACGGAATTCGTGACGCACATCCGGCCTCGTTTATCGACATCATTGTGTGTGACACGTACGAGCGACCGCTAATGAGCAAAAATACTCACCTTATCGTTGCTAGTTGACACGCTGTCCAGTTCCCAAATATCGTTGCTGCTACAGGTACGATGTTGTTCATCGTTCCTGTGGCAACACACATCGCTATGTGTGACACCGCAGGAACGAGGAACCTCACCTTACCTGCGGCCGCCGGCAATGAGGAATGAAGGAGGTGGGCGGCCCGCTCATCTCCGCCCCTCCGCTTCTATTGGGCGTCTGCTTAGTGACGTCGCTGTGATGCTGTACGAACCGCTCCCTTAGAAAGGAGGCGGTTCGCCGGTCACAGCGACGTCGCTAGGCAGGTAAGTAGTGTGACGGGTCCGAACGATGTTGTGCACCACGGGCAGTGATATGCCCGTGACGCACAAACGACGGGGGTGGGTACGCACGCTAGCGATCTCGCTAGCGAGATCGCAGCGTGTAAAGCGGCCTTTAGTGCGCATCATTTACTTTAGTCTGCTGTGTGGATAATCAAATGATTGGTTGGAGTTTACCAGTTGGTGGTCTTATTGTGACGCCGGTTGGTCCATGTAAACAGACCCATAGACAAGCCAAAGTAATGAAATAGATGTTTGTAACTCATTTGCTCGGAGTATATTAGAAGACTGCAGACAATGGTGTTCCGTCAACCTGTCATGCGACTTACTGTATTCTGATTTTTAGAAATCATCCCAGACTTATGACTTTTGAGGGCCAATACAATACATCGTTGGATCAATGAAGTTATTTCACCATTGTCTTTAATCCATCTCATATATAAAAGTTAATCACTGTTGCCTCCCAGAGTAGAAAGGTTTAACAGTTCATAAATTTCAAACTAAGCCCAATTTAACCTTTCTGACATCGATTTTGTCTCCTTCTTAGTAGGATTTACATGCATAATTTTATTCAGCTGGAGGCATTGTCTTTTTTAATTAAAGCTTTGAACACACAGAAGAGCTTGAGAGGGGCTTAAATGTGAGGCATCACAATCCTGTCAAGTTTAGGGCACATGTAGATTAACAGTCATGTTTTAGGTGTATTGTAAGGTCAATTATGAACTATCCCATTGAAATAAGGGAGAAGGAAAACTCATAACTGAGCATTACAATCTTTAAAGTTTCCAGCAATTCCAAAAATGTGTATATGTCCTCCTGTGATAGGTGATGACATGGCACATATGGATAAAGGAAGGAGAGAAAGATTGGGAAAATATATGGAAATTAAGGGACAAAGGAAGAATGAGAGGAAGATGTCAAATGATAGGATATAGGGAGTGAAGTTGGAAGGAAATAAAGAAGGAAGGGTGAGAGAAAAAATAAAAAAAAGGGAACGGAAGTGTGCAATGAAAGTAGAGAGAGAGTGTGCAATGGAAGAAGATGGAGAGGAAAAGATGTCAAAGGAATAAAGAAGAAGAAAGGAAGAGCTGGTGAGAGGTAGAGTAAGAAAAAATGAAATAAAGGTAGAAAAAGATAAAAGGAATAAGAAAGTGAAATAAAGAGAGAGAGAAGAAAGGGAAAAAGTATGATGAAAGAGAAAAAAATGACATAAAAAAGGAGATGGAAGGAAGACGAAAGGAAGGGAGAGAGTGTGAGAGAGAAAGAGACAGAGACAGTGTGACATGAAAATGAAAAGAGAGAAAGGGAAGGAAGAATGAGTGGGAAAGGAAGGGATAGTAAAGGATGGGGAAAATAAAGAAAGAGGAAGAAGGGAGAAAAGAAAGGCAGAAATGGAAATGACAATAAAGTAGATGGAGAGATGAAAAAAAAAAAGGAAAACAGAGAGAAAAGGAAAGTAAAAGGTTCTAGTGTACTGTGAAAATACTGCTCTTTCAATTTGTGTTGAACAGTTAGTTCCAACTTTATTCAGTGAACTGACTAAGTGTTATGCACATAATAGTGCACACATAGAAAATAAAGGGAACTAAGCTCAAACAACTCGAAACTACTGCACCTGACCCGACTGGTTCCTGTACAGACAAAAGTCCCTTCTACGCAGTCCCTAAAGGCCCTTTTACAGACTGCAACAACCCTAACTGGATGTTTAAGATGACCACTTAAGGTCCAGTCACACATAACAAGATCGTTAACGAGATTGTTACTACGTCACAGTTTCCGGATCGCTGTTAAATCGTTGGTGAGATGTCACACAGTCATTTTCCCAATGACTTTAGTAACGATGCAGCGACCTGTATAATGATCTCATTGGTCATTGGGACCCTGTCACACAGCAGCTATGTAACGATTCCGACCTCGAATAGGGGCGTAGTATTTGACGCTGTAAGCCACGTAGGCGTGCGTGCATATGAGTCGCCTATTCCACACCCCTCTGCTCCAATTGGTGGCCAATACTAAGTTCTGATTAGGCGGCCAGCCTAGAAGGTAACTTTGTATCGCTTCATCTTTTGTCCCTTTTTGAGCCTTGCTTTGAGGATAGAACCTGCGACTCCACCCGGACTCATTCGTACTTTGTTCCTGGTTGCTTGCTTGCTTTTCGGATCAAAGCTGCATCTGCACCCGGATTCATCCCTCCTTTGTTTTATCCTCAAAGCAAGGCTCAAAAAGGAACAAAGCATGAAGTGATACCCAATCAGAACACAGTATTGTTCTCAGCGCCAACCAATCGGTGCAGAAGGTGCACGGAAAAGGTGACGCAACTACACGCCTACGTGTCACACTTTAAGTTCTCATCTAGGTCGTTAACGAGATCGTTGGTAGGTGTCAAACATACAGATCCATCCTGCCCAGTAGGACTCCAATGAGCCAAAAATGGCCCAGGACATTCAGCAACGTCCAACGATCTCACAGCAGGGGGCGGATCATTGGTACGTGTCAAACATAACGAGATCGCTGGTGAAGTCGTTGTTTCGTCACAGAAACTGTGACGTAGCAACGATGTCGTTAGCGATCTCGTTAATTGTGAAGTGGCCTTAAGACCTTTGCTTCGTAAGCGGACATCAAGGGCATCATGTACCTCCTTAAGAATCCGGGGGAAGGTGCAGAGTAAAAAATAAGATAAACCAAAAGTGACATTCTGTCAGGAAAGCACTTAGCAGACCGACTGTAGTTCCAAGCAGGGTGCACTTCAGAAATATCACCAGTAGGAAATGCAAGCACTGGGATGCTGGGTCATAGGGCAGACAGAATTACAGCATTGGAAACACTTGTTGACAGAATGGCAGTGAATGCAAACAAGAAGTTCAGAACTAGGACAGCAACTGAACCTGAATGTGGCTCAGTGGAAAGGAAAATGGACCACAGAACATGAGATGATCAGATCAAATCTGAGACATGACACAAAGTGTTCAGAACCAGGACAGTGACTGAACCTGACTGTGGCTCAGTGAAAAGGGAAATAGACCACAGAACAGGAGACTGTGGAATCAATTCTGAGGCATGACGCAAACAAAGTGTTCAGAACCAGGACAGTGACTGAACCTGACTGTGGCTCAGTGGAGAGGGAAATGCACCACAGCACAGTAGACTGCAAGATGAAGTCGTCTGAGGCATGACAGTAACCTACAGCTGGTGTTTTCAATATATGAGAACCGCAGATTTATTATTATTAGTTTTCTATTGAAAATTATTAATATTTGAATACATATCAGATATTGAATTTAATGTATCACATTTTTCTTTGTGCTAGGTATGGTGACATGGTACCGAAGACTATAGCTGGAAAAATCTTTGGATCTATCTGCTCGCTGAGTGGGGTCCTTGTGATTGCACTGCCAGTCCCTGTCATCGTTTCAAATTTCAGCCGAATTTACCACCAGAATCAGCGGGCTGACAAGAGGCGAGCACAAAAGGTCAGTAGTCAATAAGTCACTCCTTAAACAAATCTCAGAAAGTGGAGCTATTTATGACTGCACATTCATGGAGTCTGCCATTTTATCGGAATATGTCATCTTTACCGGCGCAGGTTATAGTAACTGAAAACTATAAATCTCTTGGCTTTTCCAAACATGACCCACAATCTTGTAGTAAAAAAAAGTCTCACTGTCAACTGGGACCACTAAATATGTAGGATTATGAATATAAAGCTGGCTAGACACTATATCAAGCACCAGGAGATGCCAGCTTAATGATGCGTTGAATGCCATCTACTTGTTTAGCTTTTTTTCTTGTCACAGATGGCTTATAACAGCATATTACAGTATTATTCTGCCATTCCTGACAAGAACGTATATTTCTGTGAACATATAAGCAGTGAAACCGCTTGATACAGAACAGGAAAAGTTGCCCAGTCTGATGAACTTTAGAGACTTCTGCATAATAATGAAAAACGGGAAGAAATTGGTGCAAACAGTATGAGTCCGTGACCCCATGTGTGGCTTTAACATTTCAACTAGTAATTGTGGTAATTGTTTAATGGTGCATAAAATGTTTTCTGGGCTTTTAATATTGCCGATCATAGAAACGAAGACCCCGCCAAACTGTGCAGAATACGTAAATAACATGATTGCTGATAACAACTAATGGATACTTTCAGCAGTAAAAATCAGCAAATAAGAAGGGTCATGAAGGACATAACAATCCCATTATGTACTTTTGGGAAGAGGCTTTAACATGCCATGTGCGGTTCAGCAGGATCGCCTCTAATGTAGACTTAGAATTATCCGAGATGCTTCATTACGCCTGGTACCTTGCATTGTTGCCATGAGTGCTTCAGGTCATCTGTCCCTTAATGTATTTTTAGCAATAGAGATGGTTTAATATGTTTTTTATCTTTTTTTGTTTGCTTTTTTTGTCTTTTTTTCTTCTTTGCTGCTTTTTTGTGAAGTTTTTTACACTTTTGATGGTTGTTGTTTTTTGGGTCGTATACATTTGTTTCCAAACACAAGGTATTCTCTGAAAAATACTATATTTTTAGCTATAGCTCCTGTGTGGAAGAACCCGTTGTACAGTACGTGCACATGATCAGAATTACTGATATCATATTCTCACGGTGTTCTCCCGTACAGGGCACTAGCGTCTCCGCAAGAATAAACTGACATGCTGTGGCTTGGAAGGCCACTTAGCAGGTCAGTTTGTGCAGCATAAGTTGGTATGAAATTTCTATAAATACCATCCACTGTGCTTGTACTGTACAACGCAGCGTTTTTGAAGCAGTGAAAACACACTGTGTCCAAAACGCTGCAAACACTGATCGTGTGTACGGGCCCTAAGGGGTACTTTGCACGCTGCGACATCGCTACTGCGATATCGTCGGGGTCAAATCGAAAGTGACGCACATCCGGCGCCGGTAACAATGTCGCAACGTGTAAAGCCTAGATGCGCCGATAAACGATCGCAAAAGCGTTGAAAATCGGTGATCTGTGTAGCGTCGGTCATTTTCATAATGTCGCACCAATAGGAGATATGATGTTGTTCCTTGTTCCTGCGGCAGCACACATTGCTGTGTGTGAAGCCGTAGGAGCGAGGAACATCTCCTTACCTGCCTCCACCGGCTATGCGGAAGGAAGGAGGTGGGCGGGATGTTTACATCCCGCTCATCTCCGCCCCTCCGCTTCTATTGGCCGCCTGCCATGTGACGTCGCTGTGACACCGCACGACCCGCCCCCTTAGGAAGGAGGCGGGTCGCTGGCCAGAGCGACGTCGCAGGGCAGGTATGTGCATGTGACGCTGCCGTAGCGATAAATTTTGCTACGGCAGCTATCACAAGATATCGCATGTGCGACGGGGGCGGGGACTATCATGCTTGGCATTGCTAGCCGATGCTAGCGATGTCGCAACGTGCAAAGTACCCCTAAGGGTTTGCTGAGATCTGCGTACAAATATGACTTGTGCAATGCTACAAAAATCGGATTGCACTCGCACTGATGTTATTCAATGAGGAAGTGCTGATCTGTGATTTTTTTCCTAGGCTGTATTCGGCCTGAGGAAAATAAATTGCAGGATGCTATGTATGGTCAAATAAAATGGCCGAGACTCGCCAATGTAAGTTAATAGGTGTGAGAAAAAAAATCAGACACTACATGGACCATCTTTATGATGTCTGATTTTTACAAAGAAATTACCATTCTGTTGCATAGAATATTGTAAATGGTCCTGTAAATGAATGTTGATTAATAGCTGTTGAGAACAAAACCCACATTGCATACGGATGGCATACACATGTCATATGGATGCTAGGCAAGTAAATAATTTGACACTCGCATTGCACTCATATGACATATGGAATACCAAATGGATTTCCCTTGCCCCACTTTTCTGGATGAAAATTGGGCCAATTTATTATGCGCAGATGTGAGCAATCCACCCCTTAAGGTTGGTATTATCTGTGCAAATCCATCAGGAAACAAACTCATTTTCAGGGGGAAAATAAAAATAACAACACTAAATAATGTGGTTGCATAAGTGTGAACACTCTATTATAATTGGAGATGTGGTTGTGTTCAAAATTACCCAATCACATTTAAACTTTTTTAGGCTATGTGCGCACGTACATGCTGAAATGTCTGCAGCGATTTGACAGCACATGTGCGCTTCAAATCGCTGCAGAAACACTGCGTAATGGATGTAGTGTTTCTGGAGTATAAATGCCGATTGCATGTGCTCTGGATGCTGCCCCCACGATAGACAGAGTGTGAGCAGCATCCAAAGTGCACAAATTAATTGACATGCTGCTTTTTTGGCATCCAAATCGCTGCGTTCAAAAAAGCAACGTGAGCACGTATCATGCACAATCTACATAGATTGTGCAGGGGGCGCAAGACGCATGCATTTATGCTGCAGTGCAATACGCAGCGTAAATGCATGTAATTGCGCAACGTGCGCACAAGCCCTAAGTCAGTATACAACTACCATAATTTATATAGATTTTGATTAACCGCATATAAAATGTAGCTATTCTAATGGAATTTTCTTAACTTTTTCTTAGTTGCCTTTTGCACCAAAAGCCATGGTCCATAAACAGTTTACAACACAGCAAAGGGATTTAAATTGTTAACAGTAATCAGTTAGGTGAAGGGCAAATAAAAACTTTCCAAGGTCCTAGATATACCAAAGAGCATTAGGGGTACTTACAACATAGTGAGATCACTAGCGAGATCACTGCTGAGTTACGGTTTTTGTGACGCACCAGTGACCTCATTAGCGATTTCGCTGTGTGTGACACTGAGCAGCGATCTGGCCCCTGCTGTGAAATCGCTGCTCGTTACACACAGTGCTGGTTCATTTTTTGGACGTTGCTCTCCCGCTGTGAAGCACACATCGCTGTGTTTGACAGTGAGAGAGCAACGATCTGAATGTGCAGGGAGCAGGGAGTCGGCGTCGGGCAGCCTGCGGTAAGCTGTAACCAAGGTAAATATCGGGTAACCAAGAGAAGCCCTTTGCTTGGTTACCCGATATTTACCTTGGTTACTAGCATCCGCCGCTCTCAGGCTGCCAGTGCCGGCTCCCTGCTCCCTGCACACATAGCCGGAGTACACATCGGGTAAATAAGCAAAGCAGCTTGCTTATTAACCCGATGTGTACTCTGGCTAGGAGTGCAGGGAGCCAGCGCTAAGCGGTGTGTACTGGTAACCAAGGTAAATATCAGGTAACCAAGGAAAGTGTCTTGCTTGGTTACCCGATATTTACCTTAGTTACCAAGCGCAGCATCGCTTTCACACGTCGCTGCTGGCTGGGGGCTGGGGTCGCTGGTGAGATCTGCCTGATTGACAGCTCACCAGCGACCATCTAGTGACGCACCACGATCCTGACAGGTGGTGGGATCGCTGGAGCGTCGCTAAAGTGTGATGGCAAATCGCTGCCCGTTGCGCACAACATTGCTCGGACCTGTCACACTACTTACCTGCCTAGCAACATCACTTTGTTTCCTACTTGTTTTCTATCTCCAATTATTTGTGCCTGCTCTAAAGCCAGAGCTATCATTCACAGAATAAGGGAAGATGCAAAATTAGGTGGATATGTACTGCCCCTGCAGCAGTAATACTATTGTATGTACTGAGGATTTCGATTGCGTTAGGGCAATGACAATCAGAGACGAGTTCTTGGTGCAAAAGACGTTTTATAATATGTAACCGCAATATGTAAACAGAACAGAATATACACAGTAATATGTAACCGCAATATGTACACAGAACAGAATATACACAGTAATATGTAACCGCAATATGTACACAGAACAGAATATACACAGTAATATGTAACCGCAATATGTACACAGAACAGAATATACACAGTGGAACATAAACACAGTAAATACCTGCTGGGTTCTGAGCAAAGGGGAATTCCCGGGGCCGCGCACTGGACTCCCCCAGGGAGACCGCCAGAAGCGAACCCCTATACAGGGGCTGTCCGGCAATCACCCCAGAAGGCCCAAATGTACAGCAGCCGGGACACAAAAGGGCAACAGATATAGTCCAAAAAATGTCCGTACGTGATGTGAGTCCTAGGGTGGATATGAACGGAAGGGACCGGGCAGAAGTGCCAACCAGAGACGGCAGACAGAGTCCGAGCACAGTTGGATGAGAGGTGAAGTCCAGAGGTGGTGTCAGGTGTTTCAACCGGATCCAAACAGCAATCAGGAGATGAGAGCAGCAGGGCAGGAGTAGACAGGAAGCAGTATACTCAGGCAACTAGACTAAGCTTAGGGGCGGGCTTTTAAACAGATGAACAGGAAGTAGGGCAACAGAACAGAAAACTCCATGTTAACAAAGGGCAAGATCCTTCAAAAGAAAACTGGAAATCCCGGAACTCTGACAGCAGCAGTTGGACTGCTCGGATCCGGGATTGCCGTGGCTCGAGGGTCTCTGGACCCGGGGGCTCGCGGACACTCAAAAATGAGAAGGGGACTATTTACAGAGGGGTTAGTAGTGTTTGTGACGCCACCAGTAGTTCGCGGTCAGGCGAGTACCGCCGCTGCCGATGGGAGTAGCCAGGGGAGATGGAGTGGGGCAGCCAGAGGATGTTCCCTCCACGGGTAGGGTAGGCCCCGGGATTCTGGATGGTGATGGGGCAGGGAAGCATTTTGCAGACAATACAGCAGGCAGGACGAGGAAGGGGGGGCAGCGCACTCACTCAGGCCATGTGGATGTTGGTGCGACCATTAAGTAGACTCTGACACATGAGTAAACCAAGTCTCTGGGTGCCGCTGCCTCTCTGGGGAGCTCGTCCGGGAATCCGTTCCTGTTGGTATTGCTGATGGTTCAGGACCTGCCTCAATGCACTGATGTTTAGACGTTTCTGAGTGACCCCTCAGCCTGAAGCTGTCGGGGTCCCGCTCCCTATATTTTGATAGAGGAGCTGTGCTCTCGATGGCTGACACTTGGGATTTCAGTGGGCCGCATGGGTTGGAAAGGCTTGTCCCCCTCGTTGTATTAGTGCCTTCGATCTCTGAGCTCTTTGGGAAAGTTCATAAAGAGACTATCCTCCACAGGTTAATTATCAGGTTGCGTGAAGCTACTCCCTGATCTAGGGTCCAGTACCCCGCCGTACTCGGTACTGGTCCAGTTACTAGATATTCCGGTGCCGACCGTTCTCCAAAACTAAGTCTGGCACCTCTCTCCAATACCCTGCGACCGGGTCTCTAACTCCTCCGGTCCCAGACCACCGTCTGCGACCTAGCCAAAGTCTCCCAGGGAGCTACAACTCCCCTAGCTCCTCACTGTCTGAGAGCTACCACTGATCTGACTATAATCCTTCCCACCAGCCTGCCTGACCACTAGGTGGGTGGTCCTATTCCAGCTAGACCACCCACTGGTGTGCCTGACAGGGTGGGGTGTGAGGTGTGGCTAGGATTTGAATACTGATGGAATCAATACCAATAGTTAGGATCCCAGAACCATGGACGGTGGGTTCTGCACCATAAGGCTGCTTTCACACTACGTCTTTTTAACATGCGTCCTGAACGTTTTTTTTTCTGCAAAAGCGGATCCTGCTTTTACAGCAAAAAACGCATGCAAACGCATGTGTTACTTTGCAGGATCCTGTCACTGGATGTTTAGGGGCGGGCATTGGAGTCATGTGATCGGGAGTGAGGGGAACTAAATGTGCCAGACTGGGAGCCGGCATCTGACAGCTGCGAGGCTCGTAACCAAGGTAAACATCGGGTATACTTGCTTGGATACCCGATATTTACTTTGGTTACAAGCGTCTGCAGCTGCTAGGAGCCGGGCTGCCTGCACACGTAACCAATGTAACCAACGTAAACATCGGGTAACTAAGATAAGTGGTTACCCGATGTTTACCTTGGTTACGAGTGTCCGCAGCTCTCAGGTGGGTGAGAGGGAGGGGGAGAGACAGAGAGAGAGGGAGGAGAGAGACAGAGAGGTAGGAGAGAGATAGACTGATCATGGAGGCTGGTTTCTGGGCATGCTCAGTAGAGCAAGCAGGATCCTCTCTATCAGCATGCCAGCGTTCACATGCGTTTGCGTGCTGTTTAGTCAGGATCCAGCAATTTGCAGAAGTTGGACGCAGCTCAAAAACGCTACAAGTAGCGTTTTTTAAAGATGTTAAAAAACTGCAAGTCGCTGGATCCTCACTATAACGCACGCAAACGCAGGTGAACGCATGTTAACGCGAGTCCATTGCAAATGCATTGAAATGAAAACGCATTTGCACTGGATCCGTTTCTGCGTTAAAAAAATGTTCAGGATGCATGTTAAAAAGACGTAGTGTGAAAGCAGCCTAAGAAATAGGAGTGCAGTTCCCTGTGACACCCTGACTAGTTCAGGGGCGTCACAGAAACCATTTTATTCACTCAGCTGAAATGTTAGAAATGAATGATGAGCGATATCTGCTTAGGATTTTTTTTTTATAGAAATAGTATAACTTTAACCTACTTGCACAGGATCTGTAAAAGCAAGCAGCTGCTGAACCGCTGCTTCAGTCCAGCCGATCC